>NW_021627530.1:0-41250 GCF_004785775.1 Grammomys surdaster | reverse complement strand
CTTCCTTCCTTCCTTCCTTCCTTCCTTCCTTCCTTCCTTCCTTCCTTTTTCTTTCTTTCTTTCTTTCTTTCTTCCTTCCTTTCTTTCCTTCTATCTTTTTTTTTTAAGACAGGATCTCAAGTAGCCCAGAATGACCTTGAGCTTGAACCTCTGTTCCTCCAGCCTCCACCTCCCAAGTACTGGGATCACAGGTGTGCACCATCACACCTGGTTTATGTGGTACGACGGGGGATAGAACCCAGGACCTCAAGCACAATAGGCACTCTACCAACTGAACCGTGTCCTCAGCCCCACACGAGTTCTATTTTAGCAATCCGTGCAGTCCAGCAGGAAAGTTGCTGATGGGGTCCCCCAGCTTTGGGGCTCTTCAGGTGGGTGGGAGGCAGTTGGGCTGCCTTTTCAAGTCCCCTCTGCACAGCTGACCCTGGGAAGTATCAGGGGAGATTGTCTTAACCCCTTCTCTCCAAAGTCCCCCAACAGCCTGCACTGTAGGGTGTCTGTGTGTCACACACATGTGCACAGTGTTAATATACATGGAGTTCTTATGTGTGTGTGTTTATGACTGCATGCATGTGTCAGCATATGCATGTCTGTAGTGGGTGGTCAGAACTTAACCCTCTCAGGCCTGCATGGACCTTCAGCACCCATTGCGTGGTAGATAACCATTCACCTCTCCTCTAGGAGAGAGGAGGCTGGGGACATAGCTCAGTCATTAAACTGCTTGGTAGGCATGGGTCTCAGAAACCACTGAGCACAGTCCCCATGCAGTTGCAAGTAGGCGACTAAGACCAGAGAGGGCTGAGACAGATTCTTTGATCTTTGCACCAATGTAAACTATAGGACATGGGGTGCACGTTTGTAGCCTTAGCATAGGAAGTCTAAGACAGACAGATTTCCAGAGCTTTCTGCCCAGCCAACCTGGCCCATTTTGTGAGTTCCAGGCCAATGAAAGACATGGCCTGAAAGGAAAAAAAAAAAAAAGGTGGATAAGGCTAGCCTGATGGCACATATCTTTACTCCCAGCATTTAGGAGGCAGACTAAGGCAGGTTTCTGTGAGTTTGAAACCAGCCTAGTCTATGTACCCAGGATGGCCAGGGCTACATGAGAATCTGTCTGAGAAAACAAACAATAACAAAAGACAAACAGATGGGCTCCTCCTGAGAGACAGCACCAGAGCTGGTCTCTAGCTTTCATATCCACCCGTGTGTGTACGACCACTGCCGTTCCCAGTCATCAACCTGTCAAGGTGGGTGGCCGTGGGCCATGGGCCCACACTACCCACCGCACACACACACACACAGAGGGAGAGAGAGGGAAGAGGGAGGAAGGGAAGGAGAGAGGGAGGGAGGGAGGGAGGGAGGGAGGGAGGGAGAGAGAGAGAGAGAGAGAGAGAGAGAGAGAGAGAGAGAGAGAGAGAGAGAGCGCTTCCCACACTGGCTTCAGAAAGGCTGAGGAGGATATGTTTGATCAAGTCTTATTCAGGAAACTATCAGAGGTGGTTGGCTGCTGCCTGCCACCCGAACCCCACCTACACCACAGGAAGCCTTGTATATACATCCCATCACTCAGCAGTGTGTGGGGCATTAGCCTCACCTGACAGCAGGGCTGAGGACTAGAAGGCCCCAACAACCTCAGCTGTGTATCTACAAGGAAGGATCTAAGCCTTGAAGGTGTATGGGGCTCCATTGTAGCTCTGAAAGTGCCCATAGAGCCGGGGTGACCCCCAGGCCCTCATCCGCATACTTGGAAAAAACAGCATCCTGGGAGGTGAGCCTTCAGGCTGAGTTCTCTCTCACCTGTATGGCCTGGGTTGGAAGCAGGGAGCCAGGGAAGATCCAGATTTCATGCTAACATTGCTTCAGACAGGGCATCTGGCAATGACAGGCTGACAATTCCACATCATTAAGGTCAAATTACATCAGTGGAGAGAACTTTGATTCTTTTGGAATGACAGTGACCTTTCAAAGCTACCTGGCTTTGTATCTTTGGCTGGCCAGGAGACAGGGAAGGTCAAATGACAATCCTTCCATAGTTTTCTACTTCTCACTGTGGGAGACTGGAGTGTTAGTGTCCAGGGAGGGTAGGCACATGCGCACACACACGAACACACACACACACACACACACATACACAGAGGCATGGTGCCAAGACCCAAGCTGAATAGCCTGTGAGTCCAGGATGGGTGCATGGGAGCCCCTGGGCAGTATCAACTGACCTTTGAACTTCCTGACTGAGGAAGGGCCCTGTGAGGATCTGAGGGTTCCCCTGTCCATCCAGCAAGCTCCCTGCTCTTCTCAGGCTGACTCCAAGAAGACTTCATGCTTTTGATACAGGAAGTGTCTTAAGTTGAGAGGCTTGCTCCAAGGGTTCTAAAGCTTCCTTTGCCGCAGCAGAAGGCTTTCTGTGGTTGTGGATGTGAACAACACCAGACCATCTGCCTGAGGGCTAGATGTGGCCAACTTACACCATTTTGATTCCTCTGAGCAGAGATACAGACGTGACTGTGGCAAGTAGAGCCTCTAGCAGCTCCTTGCTCTCTGTTCCTGAACAGCCCCAGATGACCTGGCATCAACCCTCCAAGACCTGCCATCCAAGAGAAGTGCCAGGGCAGAGCTAGACAGTGGGGCAGGGGTGAGAATTACCAGGAATCCTGGGCCACAGTATGCGTACTTCGCTGTGTGCATGAGGAGGCAGGACCTGCTCTGCTGTGCTGCCTCTGTCTCTCTGGAGCCAGAGCAAAGATCATCGCCAAATACTCAGCCTCACTAATTGAATACACAGCCATAGGGACAGGGACAGGGAAGGTCAAATGACAATCCTTCCAAGGGCTCCTGGATGTCTGCTCTTTACCCAAATCCCCTACTCATGAAGTTTCTAAGTGTGGGCCAGGAAAAGCGTGTGGCCTCACCTGGCACGCAGTGTGTCTGCCTGTAGGTGTTGGACCTACACTGAAGAATTCAGGAAACAGACCAACAAACAGACAGCTAGGAAGTCGTGAGCCTTGTGGGGTTAGTGCTTTGAAAGTGTGACACATTGGGAACTTCAATAATTTAGGGAGTGTTCGTACGTGTGTACACTCATGCGTGTGTATGTGTATACATATATGTGCCTCTGTGCATCTGGACTCCAGAGTCAACAGCAGGTGTCACCCTTAGGCACCATCTACCTTGGATTTGTTTGTTTGCTTGTTTGTTTGTTTTAAAGTCAGGGTCTCACTATGCAGCCCTGGTTGGCCTTAAACTTGCTTGTAGACGAGGCTGGCCTAGAACTCGAAGAGATCCATCTGCCTCTGCCTCCTGAGTGCTGAGATTAAAAGCATATGTCACCACACCTGGCCCACCTTGGGTTTTTTTCTCCTCGCTGGCCAGAAACTCACCAAGTAGGGCTGGACTGGCTAGCCAGTGAGGCCTGGGGGTCCTCTGGTCTGCCTTCCACAGAAATTGCTTTTTAAAGGTGGCTCCTGTAGATTAAACTCGGGTCCCTGTGCATTCAAAGCATTCATTTTAATCATTTGAACCATCTCCTCACTGTCTATAATTTATTTTTAAAAGAAACATATGCTTATTTATGTGACGGGGGTCAGTATGCACACCACAGCACATGTGGAGGTCAGAGGACAATTTGTAGGCATTGGCTTTCTCTGGCCATGTGGGTCCTGGGGGTTGAACTCAGATTTTCAGCTTTGGCAGCAAGCACCTTCAGCCACTGAGCTATCTCACTGGCCCTTTCATGTCACACTGATGATGATGCTCTGACAACTGATTAGCAGAACACCTGGAAATGGGTGTCAGCTTGGGTTTCAGCTGCACCCATACCTCAGCTTGTCCCCCTCCATCCAGAGATCCCCTCTGTGACACTCTTCCTGTCTCTATCTATGTTTTTACAGGCAGACAAGGGAGCAGGAGACACCACCTGACTTTTTTTATTTCTCTGATTACGAGAGGCACAATGCAGAGATCGCTGCCTTCCACCTCGACAGGTGAGTCCCCTCCCCTCACACTGCCAAGAGCCAACTAGATCCAGATTCATCTGTGTACTCAAGCGCGCCACCTACAGAGAAGCATAGGCCTGGCCCTAGAAATCTGTGCAGCCTCCATTGTTAACCTCCACAACTGCTCCATACTAAACCTTCAAAGATCCACCAGTGTGTGTGTGTGTGTGTGTGTGTGTGTGTGTGTGTGTGTGTGTGTAGCAAGCACATAACGTGTGCATGCTCGTAGAGACTACAGGAGAACCTCAGGTATCATTCTTCAGGAGCTGCCCACTATTCAGAATCACTGGAACTCCTCAAGTCGGCTACATTGCTGGCTGGCTGGCTGGCTGGCTGGCTTGCTGGCTGGCTGGCGTACCCCAGGAATCCTCCTGTCTCTGCCCCTCAGTGCGGGAATTATAAGTGTGTGCCACCACACTTGATTGCTAGAGACTGAACCCAAACTAAGCTGTCTCCCCAGTGCTGCATACTGTCCTCACTGCATTTGTGATCCTGGTGGGCACCACCCTACCCCCTGTACCCAGCAAGCAGCAGCAGGAACAGATGGCACAACATTGGGAATAAAGGGAAAAGAAATAAGGTAAAGAGAAGGGCTCGGCATCGTGGGTGGCTGTGAACAGGTCAGGAAGGCACCTTGGAGGAAATGGTGTGTTGGTGACAATAGGTGGGAGGCTTTGTCACTTGTCTCCTGAGGGACAGCCTTGACCCAGCAGAACCTGGACCACTATAGATTCCACGTGGCCCTGTCTGTACCCTAAAGAGCTGTTCACAGGCCTAACCCTGGGGTCATCTCTGAGGGGTACAGAGGGACCTTTTCCCAGGCAATAGCAGAGGGATAAGGCTCGGTATTTATCCCTCGAGACCCTCTTGACTATACCACAGCTGTGGCTAGACTTAGATCTTAACCCAGCTGTCATGGGACTGCCTAGACTGCAGAGTCCAGGCTCCATCTTTCTTACAGGAGCCTGGAAGACTGGGGTAGATCACAAAGCTTACATGGGAACTAGAAATCCTCAGAAGCCTGACATTTAGGCATATAGAACCCAGAAAGCCTTTCTGTGACAATGGTGACTTTGCACCATGAGGTCACTCAGGTTGCCTACTTATAAAGCAGCCATGAGGCTGGAGAGATGACGCTGCTGTTAAAGTGCTTGCACATCTGGGGTCTATCCCCGGAACCTTTACAAAAAGAGTACATAGTACACACTTGCAATTCCAGTTCCCGGGAGGTAGAGACAGGAGGATCTCTGGGGCAGGATAGCCAGTCAGTTTAGCTCAATCAGTGAGGTCGAGGCTGCTGAGAGTCAAGGTTGATGGCTCCTTAGAAATGAACCCCAGGTTGATCTCATGTGCAGCACCCACATGTATGAACCCACATGTGTACACACACATGAAAACAGAGTCATGAAGCTTGAGGTGGCAGGATACTGGCTGCAGCTGTCAAGCAGTTGGGGCCCCTCATCATGGGAATGTGGTCTGTTCATCCCTCCACCAAGGACAACTCATCTCTACATCCTGTGTCAGCAGGAAAAAGCTAGCATTGGGCATCTCCATTTAATTAAGCAAGCAGCAATGTGTGCAGAAGGAGCCCCATTAAGAGTGGGTAATTTAATTTAATTTCCTTTTAAATTTAGCCCTGGAATGAGGGCACATTTTAGTTATCACATTGCCTGGCAGGGCCAGAGACAACGCATGGCACCTAAAGACTTCAGTCCTTCTGAGTTGCACACTTTCCTGGCACTGATGGTTCTGGGCTGTGCTGAGCCTGAGGGCCTCGTGTGGCAGAAAACTAGAGGGCAGAGGTAGAGGGATAAGGCTCAGTATTCATCTTCTGCTGCAGACCGTGAGAACCAGCCTCAAGAATAAAGAATCCTTCCCCCACCTTTTCCCACCAGGATCCTGGATTTCCGCAGAGTCCCTCCGGTGGCTGGTAGGATGATCAACATGACCAAGGAGATCCGGGATGTGACACGGGATAAGAAGCTATGGAGAACCTTCTTTGTATCTCCAGGTAGCTGGGGATGGGATAGGATGAGGGGCTCACAAGGCTTAGGTCACATGCTGGTCTTGGTCAGCTCTAAAAAGCCTACAGATTAGATTAGATTACTCTTCCTGTTGCTCAGATAAAATATCCTGTCAGAAGCACCCTCAGGAAGGAAGGGCTTATTTGGCTCACAGTCAAAGGGTTCACAGTCCATCATGGTGGGAAAGGCATGGCAGTGGGAGCCTGAGACAGCGGTCACATTGTATCCACAGTCAGGACTGTGAAGCAGCTGCTCACAGTGTAGCCACAGTCAGGACTGTGAGGCAGCTGCTCACAGTGTATCCACAGTCAGGAAGCAGAGAGAGATGGATGCTGGGACTCAGCTCATTTTCTTCTTTTCATTCAGTCTGAAATCTCAGCCCATGGGATGGTGCTACACACCTTGGTTAACCTAATCTCAAAAATTCCTTATAGACATGTGCAGAGGTATGTCTCCTAGGTGATTTTAGAACCTGTCAAGTTGATGGTCAATATTAACCATCACAGAAACCATCGAACTCATCTATCTAACAGCTGTTTCCACTGAGGGTGGCCATGCTGCCTCCTGTGTGTGACATGTATATGTGCCAATCTACATATATATGGTCTCTTATCGACACCTTCCTGTGCCCAGACAGAGGTGTTTCCACTGTGGTCCAGTGTGCATTTAAGTTAATTAATTTATTATTTGATTGATTGGGATCTTTGTTGTTGTTAGACTGTTTGGTTGGTTTGAGTCGAGTTGGGTTTGGGAGGGAGGACAGGGTCTCATTCCATAGTCTAGGCTGGCCTGGAACTCATTATGTATACCAGAATGGCGCTAAACTCTCCATCTTCCTGCTTCAGCATCTTGAGTGCTGGGATTACCAGTGTGAGCCATCATACATGGCTGTTTGTTTGTTTGTTTGTTTGTTTGTTTGTTTGTTTGAGACAGAGTCTTGCTGTGCAGCCCAGCAACTGATTTACTCGATACCTCCCTGAGTCTCCATGTAGTGTTTAAGTCATTTACCAAGCCCGGTGCTCTAAATACAGACATCTGGGTAGTAATTCCCTCCACCACCAGGACAGGAGCCTCAGCCTCCTACCCCTTGCCAGCCCATGCTGCCAGCTGTCCCAGGTGGGTCACTATTCTCTCTCTGCTTTGGTCCATTTGGGGATCCACAGATGGCCTCTTAGCTTTGGTTCTGTGACTCAGCACTGTGACCTCAAGATTTGCCAGTGTCACTTCAAACATCCTCAGGGTCAGTCCTTTGTCCCTGGAGATGATTTGCCAGCAGTGGCATTCCACATCCAGCCCAGCTCATACCCTGTGCCCTTGGGTGGATACAGTTGAGGAGATCACCCAACATCAATCAGAGGAACTAGGACAGGCAGAAACAAGTCAGGAACTCCCTAGACTGTGTTTTCTATAGCCTAAAGCCCCCAGCAGTCCCAGTGAGGGATGGTAGATATGCATCTCATGCGGGTATGGGGGTTGAAGTGGCAGTCAGATGTGGGCTTCTGAGACAGGAACCATAAAGGTCATCCACTGCAGAGTCAATGTACTGTGGGCTTAGTCATTTTGAAATAGTGAAGGATTCTGGATTTTGTTTTATTTTATTTTATTTTATTTTTTGTTTGTTTGTTTTGCCCGTGAACATGCACAAGCAGTTGCACATGGAGCCCATTGGTCAATGCCAGGTATCTTCTCTTCAATCTCTCTCATTCTTGGGTGTTTGTTTGGTTTTGGTTTTGGTTTTTGGTTTGGGTTTGGTTTTGAGGCAGGGTCCCTCACTGAACCTGGAGCTTACAGATTCAGCTCAACTGGCTGGCCATTAAGCCCAAAGGATCCAACCACTTCCAGCTTCCGTAAGCTGGCATTACAGGCAGGAGCCACCATGCCCAGATCTAGCGATTACGCTCAGGTTCCTGAGGCCTTGTTCAATTTTAATTAACCAGAGATGGAGCTACATGCTCTTCTGAGCAGATGAGACGTCTTATGTTGGTGTAGGCTCCCTCCCAGCCTCAGCAGGGGACCCCAGCTCATTGTCCTGCACATCCCACGGACTTCACTGGGGACCTATCATTTGTCACGTCACCTCCTCTCAATGTCCCCCTGCAGCTGCTACTCCAATCAGCTAGCCCACAACTACCATTTTGCAGCTCATGGTGAGGCTCCCAGTCAGTTACTAGTTATTGGTTTACTAGTTATTGGTTACTAGTTATTGCTTACTAGTTATTGGTTACCAGTTATTGCTTACTAGTTATTGCTTACTAGTTATTACTTAGCTCCCATGAACCCCAAGAATCTTCCCTGGCTGTCAGGGGACCCCAAAAGTGATTCATCTGGCCCGGATGGTTCCCTCTTGACATATAACAGAACGGGTGACACTGGCCACTCCTAAAAACAGTCACCTCCACCTAGCTGTCCCTGCCAGACCACTTTGCCCTGTCAGCCAGATTTCTTCCAAGAACCTTCCAGATGTCTGGTTTCCTCTGAAGCACAGGATCCTGGAGGCAGCTTTGATCTTACTTTAGAAAGCCAGGTCTGTTTAGAGTCTCCTTTTCTGCTTTGCTTGCGCTTCTAGATCCTTCCACTGCCAAAATTGCCATTGCTGCTTCTGAGAGCTAAGTGCAGCTGGAAAGCCTTTGATCACAGCAGACACCCTTCTACTTGTGAGCAGCTCTGCTCTGGGTCAGTCAGGGAGGAGCATGGCCCTCCCTTCCAGGTGGGGCAGGCCTCAGATGGGCCTTCTGTAAGCTCGGCTCAGAGCCTTCGACTCCATCATGAATGCCGGGTAGCTACTGAGAAATAAAGTTCAGACAGGGCAGTTAACTGCCCCAACACCATACAGCCGAAAGGCCAGACTGAGCCTCTGAAGCCCCCCAGCTCTAAGAAACATGGTTTTTGCTGTCTCTGTGCTGTCCTGAAATTCACTCTATAAACCAGGCTGACCTCATACTCACAGAGATCCGCCTGGCTCTGCCTCCAGAGTGCTGGGATTAAAGGTGTGTGTCACTGCCACCCAGCTGCTGTCTCTATTTCTGCTGACGTGTCTCATACACCCTGGTCATCTATGCCCACCTTGTTTCTTTCTGCAAAGCGTTTGTGCTTTTGTGACCACGGGTCCCAGCATACATCCCATCCCCACCCTGGCCTTGGCATCTCAGAGTATAGATTACTCCTGACCCTCACTCAGTCAATCAGCTTTTCCTTTCCTTCCTTGTTGTCTGTTTGGCAGGTAGCCAAGGGACCGTCCGTCCCAACAATGTGCAGCCCCAAATGCGCTTTAAGGAGTAAGTAGGTTCCGTATGGATCTTCTCCCAATAGAAGGAATAACATCCGAGTGACAGTGTGTCTGCAGCCTTTGTGTGACATGGCTACCTATTTTCTGAGGAGGGCACCAAGGGCACATTTCCCCTGCAGGGACTCCAACTCTGCTGAGTTGACCCTGGCAGGAGGACAGGCCTGTCTTGGATACTATGGCCTCTCTGGCCAAGGCACAGGATCTATGAAGTAGCCATGTGTTAGCTCACAATGGAGACCTGGCCTGAGATCTCACGGGCCCCCTTTGGGGGAGGTTAGACCCATTGCCCCAGCAGGCTCTCTGACCTCAAGAGACTACAGCTTTTCACAGCTCTGCCTTTATTAATGTCTCAAAAGATGCTCATTCGACCCCAGGTACAAGGCCACCTCAGGTCCCCAAGGTCTCCTTCTTAGCCCTGCAGCACAGGTGAAGCCGTTGAGCACCTCAGAGAGGTATGGGCTTCACCTCTTGTCACACAGCTTTTGGAGCCCACTACCCCCACCCTAGGTGCCTCTGAGAAACCAGGTTATATGGAGCAGGAACAGGTTTCTGTTCCTCTTTCAGCTTGAAAGGCTCTGAGCTCAGCTTAGGTAGGGCCAGCAGGCTATCAGAGGCATCCAATTTCATGGTTATGGCCAACAAGAGATGGGATAGAAATTTTCCTCCTGGAGACTGTGCTATTGCCTGGCCTCCAATGCTTTTCTGTCCTTGGCAGGGGTGAAGGAGTAGGGTAGGCTGTGTAAACTGTATCAGCACCTGGAGCTGCAGTGGGCTGGTCTCTGTTTGATCTTTTCCACCCTAATTACCTAGCACTGACTACGAGGCGGGGGGGATGAAGCCTAGAAGGGAAGGGGAGAGGAGAGGCAGTGAGCCTGGCCAGCCAGGACTTGTGTGCCCACGGGTGTGCCAGGAATCATAGAAAATGCATGCCCCCTCCTACCCCTGCCCCTTCCAGACCTGGTCCTGGCAATTCTCCAGCCTCCTTCTCTAAAGGCTGTATGGCATGCGTGTGCTTTGAAGAGCTTGCTTTATGTTATATTTGTGTGTGTGTGTGTGTGTGTGTGTGTGTGTGTGTGTGTGTGTTCCAGAGGCTCACATCAGATGTCTTCTTCAATGTCTCTCCAACTTATTTTTTCTTTAGGCCAGTATCTCTCATTGAACCTGGAGCTTCCTGATTAGGCTAGACTGGCTGTCCAGTCAGCTCCAGGGATCTCTGTCTGAACGTCCCCAGCACTGGGGTTCCACACATACACAGCCAATGAGGAGGAGGCTCAGTTGGTTACCTAGCACCAACAAAGCCCCGAGTTCCATCCTCAGCACCACCTAAATCAGGCACAGTGATGCATGCCTGCCGTCCCAGCACTTAGGAGTTGGAAGCGGGAGTTCAGGGTCAGAGATCTCAGGGAGTTAGCCCAGTCAGTAAAGCGCTTGCCTTGTAAGCCCAAGGCTCTAGCTCAATCCCCAGACTCCGTGTTTAAAAATAATTAATTAATTAAAGCTAACAGTGAGGCTACAGGTTTGCAATACTGGTTACAAGGAAGTGGAGATGGGGGGCTCCCTGGTGCTTGCTGGCCAGTCAACCTAACCTGCTTAGTCAACCTAACCTGCTTGACAAGTATCAGGCAAGAGAGACACTGTCTCCAAAACAAGGTGGACGGTGTCTGAGGAATGGCATCTGAGGTTGTCCTTTATGCTCCTCTCACAGGTATATACACTTACATGCCCATGCAAACACACACACACACACACACACACACACACACACACAATTTGATGCCAGCCTGGACTACCTGAAGCCCTTTCTCAAAAACAGAAAAAGAAAGAGAACAGTTTCCTTTCTCCAGTGGTGGCTGGCAGTGTCTAGGTGGCTCCTTTCCTTTGTGAGTCATGAAGGCTGGTACATGGAAACATTTCCATATAACTTACGTGCTGTAACCCCAAACTGGATCAACCAGGTCAGAGCCGATCTTACATGAACTCTCCCCGACAGTCGCCAGGCTGTCTCCCAAGTGTCTTCATCATATGATGTCCCTGCTGGGATCCCATGGCTCTCTACCTCCTTGACACATGTCACCATGTGGCTCTTTAGTCACAACCATCCAGGAGGGTGTGAGCTGGTTTCTTACTGAGGGTTTGGTATGAGTTTCCCAGATGAAAGAAATACTGAGTGTGTTCCCATGAACTTCATGACTCTGTGTGAGTGTGTGAGTGTGTGTGTCTGTGTCTGTGTCTGTGTCTGTGTCTGTGTGTGTGTGTTCACATGCAGGCCAGAGGTCAACTTTGGGAGTCCTTCTTCAGGCACCATCTACTTTTTTTTTTCTTTTCTTTTTGAGACAGGGTCTCTGACTTTCACCTAGAACTCACCAAGTAGGCCACACTGGCCAAGAGTGACTCCCAGGGTCCTCCTGTCCTGCCTCCCAGCATGGGAGTTATGAGCATGTGCCATCATACTCAGTGTTTTACATGAACGCTTTACATGGAGCTTGGGTCCTCATGGTTCTGGTGGTTATTGACACCAATTTACCTATCCAGACCCCATTTGTAGTTCTTTGGAAACTTATAGCTCCTGGCTTTGCCTGCCTGTGGCTTTGCCCACCCATGTAAGTGGTTCCTTTTGGGGCTAGGCTGTAAGTGCTCTTTGCAGATAAATACTAGAACTTCCTCTGGAGAATGATTGGCATTTTCTCTGCCCTCTGGAGCCTGAATCAATCTTAGGAGATCAGAGTGTGAGTAGGAAGCACCTCTCATTTTGACAGGGTCTGACTTTGACTCCCTGTGGCTGGAGTTCTGCTCTGTAGACTCTCAGGGTATGGGATCAGAGGGGATGGTGAACTGGTGAACACTGCATGGTAAGGCCTGAGGTGCCTCTGGGGCAGTACTGTGGGCATTGCTAGGAGTGATGGCCACTGACTGGACCTATCCTTCTCCAGCCAACAACATCTGCTTCTACGGGGAGTGTTCCTACTACTGTTCCACCGAACATGCCCTTTGTGGGAGGCCCGACCAGATTGAAGGATCTCTGGCGGCCTTCTTGCCTGACCTGTCACTGGCCAAGAGGAAGACATGGCGGAACCCCTGGCGTCGTTCCTACCACAAGCGAAAGAAGGCAGAGTGAGTCAGGCACTTGGGACTTAATGGGGCAGCTTCTGTCCACTGTGCAACCAAGGTCACTGAGCCTGGAATAGGGAGTCAGTAGTCCATGGCTCAGAGTCAAAAGAGGCAGCAAGAACAGTGCAAAGCCAGCTGTGCTTGTGCCACTGTGAGATAGTGGCAGCAGTATGTCTTGGTTACTGTTGCTGACGAAGATGGCTTTGGCTCACAGTTTGAGGGTTTGGTCCGTCGTTATGAGGGAGGCATGGTAACAGAAGCATGAGGTAGCTGGTGACAGTCAAGAAGCACAGAGACAGATGAGCCCACTTTCCCTATTTTATTCAGGCCAGGGCCCCAGCCTAGGGAATGGTGCCGCCCACACACATTCAGAGTCAGTCTTTGCTTCAGTTAAACCTCTCTGGAAACATCCTCACAGACACAGCCAGAGGTGTGTTGGCATGATTCCAAATCCAGTCACATTGACAATATTAGCCACCACAGGGTTCCTATCTGTGATGTAGAAGAGGTGCTAGCTGATATTGGTAACCCTTAAAATACAACCTCCCCCACCCACTGCCTGTCGGGTGCTGGAAAAGACACATACACACCATTGGCATAAAACGCATGATATCAACTGACAATGCCTTCAGCCCTGGGCCCACCTAGGGCAGGAAGAATAGCTTCATCACCTTCCAGGCTTCTATCCCTATTAATTCAGCCTATCCTAATGCGTGTCCCTGAAGACACTCCATTCCCATTGCGAATCCTCTTTGCGAAGCGTGCTCTTTACAAAGGGTGCTCTTCTGAGCCAGGCAGCACCAAATAATCTAGCCTGGACCTCCCTCTTCACTCAGAGGAGAGACCCTCGTTCTGGGTTTCACACTATCCCCTTCTTCCTCCTCCCCCACAGGTGGGAAGTGGACCCTGATTACTGTGAAGAGGTGAAGCAGACTCCACCCTACGACAGTGGCCACCGAATCCTGGACATCATGGACATGACTGTCTTTGATTTCCTCATGGGTACGTCCTGCAGGGCATGCTGGCTGCCAGAAATGCCTAAACACCTTTAGCTGGGGGCACCATCTGGTGACCCACAGCTGAGGAGGGCCAGAGGCCTCTGAGCAGCTGTGCGTGCTTGTCCCTGCAGGGAACATGGACCGGCATCACTACGAGACCTTTGAGAAGTTCGGGAATGAGACCTTCATCATACACTTGGACAACGGGCGTGGGTGGGTCTTCTGTGCCCTTGGAGACCCTGGGGTTCTATACATCCTCGTTTATGGGGGAACTAGGTTAGCCTGAGAAGCAATCATTGGGACAGGGGAATCACCTGAGAGGCAGGGACTGGGTCACATCGGGGTATACATCAGTGAGGAAGTGAAGACTACCACAAGGTGCTGGATTCATGGCCGTAACCACATGAGTACTTTCTATCATACCTTCCTTACCCTGGGGAAACTGAGGCCAAAGGGCCTGTGGCTGGATGAGAAGGGCCAACAAGCAGTCAGTTCAGTCTGAGAGAGGTCATTAACCTCTGCTTAACAAAGCAGAATCCCTTTCAAACAAAACAAAACGAAAAGAAAAAAATCAATACTGCCAGCGCTGGACATGGCCAGGGGCAGCCTCGACACTAATGAGCTTCATGAGATTGTCATGGTCCTACAGCACCACAGCACTGGGAGGCGGGACCCTGAGGGCTTGGCGCTGGGCCCCGTAAGGCTTTCCAGCTGCTAGGGCTCTGACTGCTCTACCTTCGTCCCACAGGTTTGGGAAATACTCACACGATGAGCTTTCCATTCTAGCTCCCCTTCACCAGTGCTGCAGGTACGTGCCCAAGCCGTGCGTGGTCTCTCACTGCCCCCTGGCAGCCATCACTACCCGAGAGGCCTGTTCACACCCACTGGGGCTCCGGTGGGCAAGCATCCACAGAGCAAGCATGCCCATGCCTCACTGACCTTTCTTCCCTAAGCCTCATCTGGATAACCCCCACCAGGGAGACCCCAAGGCCTGAAACAGGCTGTAAGTCCAGGGTCCTTCTCTCCTGGCCATGGCTTCCAGATTCGCCCACCCTACCCACCTTCCACAGTCGCTCATACCTACCCTCCCCTGACCCCCAGTGGCTGGACATAGGCTCCCAAAGCGAATTACTTCTCTCCCTTGGGAGGCAAGTGCACCTGGCCAGCTGAGGAAGGACAGTCTCCCAGGTGAGCGGTTAGCCTAGTCTTGCCCTCAGGACAGGGGGTGCCCATCTAGCCACCTGTCTTTCTGGATAGGACTGTAGCAATGTCTAGGACAGCGGTTTCTCAACCTAAGGGTCATGACCCCTCTGAGGTGGAATGAGCCTTTCACAGGGGCTGCATATCATATATTTACACCCTGATTCATAACAGTAGCAAAGCTACAGTTACGAAGTTGCAATGAAAATGATCTTATGGTTGGGGGGTCGGTCAGCACAACACGAGGGACTGTATGAAAGAGCTGCAGCACTGGGAAGGTCTAGAACCACTGGTCTAGAACCACTGGTCTAGAATGCCCCGTCTCCATGTAACAGACTCATGAGGCCTGGGGTCTCTGGCCTCCTTGTCTCTTAGTTTGTCTTGCTCTGTTTCTCTCTCTCTTCTCTTCTCTCTCTCTCTCTCTCTCTCTCTCTCTCTCTCTCTCTCTCTCTCTCTCTCTCTCTGCCCTCTTTTTCTCCGAGTCTGTCTCTCCATCTTTCTGTCTCTTGTCTTCACATTTCCGTGTGTCTCTCTCCGTGTCCCTGTCTGTCTACACCTCTCTGCCTCTCTCTCTCTCTCTCTCTCTCTCTCTCTCTCTCTCTCTCTCTCTCTGTCTCTCCAGTAATATGCCACCCCACCAGAGCCCCCACTCTCTTTCCTTCCCAGTAGTGACACCCCATTCTCTCTGCAGGATCAGGAGGTCCACCTACCTGAGGCTTCAGCTGCTGGCCAAAGAGGAGCACAAACTGAGCCTGCTGATGGCTGAGTCCCTGCAGCATGACAAGGTCGCACCCGTGCTCTACCAGCTGCACCTGGAGGCCCTGGACCGGCGGCTGCGCATTGTGCTGCAGGCTGTTCGAGACTGTGTAGAGAAGGATGGGCTGAACAGTGTGGTGGAGGACGACCTAGCCGCTGAGCACAGAGCCTCCACGGAGAGGTAGTGACCACACTACCTGTGAGGAAGGAGGAGCACAGAGCCTAGCCCTGTGAATTCAGTGAATTCGGACAGGATTGGTCATCCCCATAGGGTGACCTGCGGCAGGGAGCATGGGGTCTCCCTCATGGCTCTGATAGGGAAGTATGGGCCTCCAGTTCCAGCAGAAACCAGACAGAGCACTCTGGACATGCAGCAGAGTGGCCAGCGCTCCATCCTTCCCATAGGGAGGAACCTTTAACTCACTATTTTGTACTTAACAAAAGGCTCACAGTCCTGTCAAAGGAGAAACACCCAGCAGACCAGAGATCACCTCTGGGCCACTTCAAGGACCTCCTATGATGTGATCACACTCTGGCCCTCAATTACAATCCACTTTCTGCTCCCCATCCTGGGGCCTCCTCTCTCAAAGGCCAGAGAGCTCTTAGAAGGGGGACAGTGATGGACATCATGGCCTGTGTTGGGGCAGATGGGCACCCAAGAAAGGGTTTTTGGATACCAATGACAAGCTATCCACCTGTCCACTGCTGCATAGCAGTCAGGCCTTACTAGTTGGTGGTGGGCACTGCCTGCCTTGGCTGAGCTCTGGACAGTGGGTGTCAAGACAGTACACAGAGCCCATGGCCTCAGGACAGCAGGCTAACATTGGGACATTTTCGTGGAGTAGTTTGCAGTGAGGTAACAGTGCAATAAAGATACAGCAAGCGTGTGCCATGGCTGTCTGGGGTGGGGACTCACTCCTTGTCACAGCTGTCCCCCTAGATAGCCCCCAAATGAGGCTAATCCCTGCTCTTATGGTGTCTGTGTGATGTGGGTCTTCAGCCTGTTAGGGCTGTGAAGGGAGCTGCCTGCCCAGCCCCTAAAAGGTAAGCAGGCTAGCAAGGCTCCAAAGGGGCGGGGCAAGGGGGGGATAGGAGGTCAGCTCTGTCTTGCCCCACTCCTGCAAAGCTTTGGGCTCCGAGCCACAGGAGGCCCTCTAAGGATGGGATCCACACAGCCCTACATAGGGCCACAACATACCTGAGCAAGAACCATAGAAGGGGTTGTCCAGGGGCCCATGAGAGCTGCAAGCCACTGCACTGCTGGCTCCAAGGCTCAGATCCCCTCTGCTGGAAGGTGTCTCCTACCTCCTTCTAGTAAGCTGCTGCCAGACTGGACAGGGGCCAGGCCTTGTCCAGGAGAGGACAGTGGGGAGGACCCACAATGGAGCTGTGCACTGCTGAGTCACAAGAATGCCAAACAAACAATGGCCTGCCCCTATTCCAGGCATTCCCAGCTGTCACCCTGTGGCTTGTTCACATGCCACTCCCCTAGCAGGGGATGGATGCTCAGCAGGAATTCACCAAGGCACTAAAACTCAACAGTTAAGTCCTTGATGTTCTCAGATGCAATAGTACACGGTCTGCTTATTGTATATATACACGTACATGTCTATATGTAGTTCAGGGTGTGTGTGTGTGTGTGCGCGCGCGCGCGTGTGTGTGTGTGTTTAGGCCAGGGCTTGAGGTCATGCATCTTCCCCTGCCACCCTCTAATTTTTCAAGACAGGTTCTCTCTCTGAACCTGGAGCTCACCAATTGGTTTAACTGGTTGGCCTGTGATTCCCCGGGGACACACTTGTCTCTGCCTCCCCAGCACTGGAATTCCAGATGTGCACCTCTGTACCTGGTCCCTTGTGTATAATCTGAGGATGGAACTCGGACCCTCAGGAAAGCACTTCATGGCCTGAGCCATCTTCCCATCCCTATTTTCCTCCTTTAATGGGAGAGTGAGGCTGAGATACAGAAAGCCA
The DNA here is from genome assembly GCF_004785775.1 of Grammomys surdaster. Classification (NCBI taxonomy): domain Eukaryota; kingdom Metazoa; phylum Chordata; class Mammalia; order Rodentia; family Muridae; genus Grammomys; species Grammomys surdaster. Next base: position 23,916 of record NW_021627530.1, on the reverse strand, counting down.
GCAGATTCCTGAGTTGGCAAACTCGATGCCACATACTTAGACACTTAGGGATGATAAGGCCAGCTAGACCCCAAATCCCTACCTTGTCTCAGGGAATGTTCTATACAGCATACCAGCAGATGGACTAAGACCACTGGACCACCAAGGAAATGAAACAGTGATCAAGCACACCCCCCAGACTTGCCTCCCATCTTCCTGTCTCAGCACAAGGCCCAGTATTAACCCCACTCATCAAGAAGGAAGCATAGAACCAACCATCTAGCAGTCTGGCCAAGAACAGAGTTCAGCCTTCCTTGTCCAGTGTGCCAATTCCAATGTAGCCTTCCAATAAGTGGGGTATAAGTGTTGGCTTGTGCATGTGTCCTGTCCATGACCACAGAGGTCACAGGACATCTCATCACGATTACCTCCATCCTTCCAAGATCCTCCACTATTAACCCCCCACAGACCCCCGTGGCAGGCCAGGCTGAAAAGCATGCCTTCATCCCTGGGTTACAGAAGCAACAGAGATAAAGACATGATCAAGTCACTAGACCTGTGAGGATTGCAGATGGACAGACATCACCCAGGGCAGACATCTATAAGGTATGAAGGGAGGTACCAGGCACATCCCATATCCATGGGTTGATGTCCAACTCCTGGTGTGACTGGGGACAGGACCGTGGTGGAAGACAGGAGGATGAATGAGTTCACCCAAATGGCCCTAATCCAGGGCAGTAGGTCCTTATAAAATGAGGTCAATCCAGGTGTGGCAGCTAATGCTGGTAATTCTAGCATCTGGAGAGCTGAGGCAGGAAGATGGCCAAGAGTTTCATGCTAGCCTGGGCTAGAGTAAGACCCCCATCTCAAAAAACAAAACAAGTCCAGTGAGATGGCTCAATGGGTAAAGGTACTTACCACCAAGGCTGACAATCCGAGTTCAGTCCCCGGGACCCACAGTGGAAGGGGAGAGCATATGGTTGTGAGCCATCAGGCACAGAGAGTGAATTCAGTGCAAATGGCAAGACCAGATGCTGAGCTAAAGACTGGGAGTGCATACAGAATGCTGGTGTTCACAGGGAGTCCATGCCCCCCCTCCCTCCCTGAGAGAGGGTCAAGAGGTCAGTGAGAGGGGCCGTGGGACTCAGAGTCCTCTGCCCACTCTCATCTGCTGTACCCACTATAGGACAGCATAGATACTCAGACTAGAGTAAAGCCCATGCGGTGGCCTAAGGTCAAACGCAGACCAGGTGCTTCATGGGATGATGGCCAGTCTTCTGGCTTTTCTCTGCCCTCTGTGCTTACTTGGCTTCATGGAGCCTCAGCTAAGCCTGCACCCACAGAAGATAGGCTAACCACACCTGCTCTTTTACATCCTGCTGGCCCACCATGAATGACCACACAGTCCCTGTGGTGGGTACTACAAGTCTCTAGAGCACTGGTTCTCAATCCTGCAGATCACGTCTTTACACTAAGATTCATAATCGTCATAAATTTATAGTTTTGAAGTAGTAATTAAATAATTTTATGCTTGGGGGTCACAACAACATGAGGAACTGTATTAAGTTTTTGAAATCTGTAAGAGGGCTTTAGGGGGTTTTAGAGATGGCTCAGTGGTTCAGAGCTGCTCTTGCAGAGGACCTGGGTTCAGTTCCTAGCATGCACACGGTGGCTCACAACCATCTGTAACTTGTTCCAAAGAATCCAGTGCCCTCTTCTAGCCTCCATGGGTACCAGGCATGCATGTGCTACATATACATACGTGTAGGCCAAACACTCATGTACATTAAAAATAAAACGATGTTCAGAGATTCAAGAGGGGACCCGAAGAGCCAAGGGGATGAAACTCGTGTCAGCTAGCGTCCTTTGATGTGCGTGCGTGCGTGCGTGCGTGCGTACGTACATGCGTGCGTGCGTACGTACATGCGTACTCTCGGCTTCTTGCCTGCAGTCCTCTTTCCAACCCTCTCCACATTCTATCATTCTAGCCTCACTGCCGAACAGTTTAAAGTACCAAGTACCCAATCAAAACGTGAATCATTCGATATGGGAGACGACGGAGCTAAAATATATAAGAAGACACGTCCACACTACACTGAGGCTCTTTCAGACTTTAGTATTAATCCATTGAGAGAAACTTCCGGAAGAGAAGGCCTTGGTGCACCACAGCTGCTCAGAAAGCTTGCAACAAGGATGGGCAGAGATTAGGTACCACTCTCAGCCGGTTGCTGCCTTCTAACCCCAGTGCATTCTGCCCTTTGCTCACACCTTCACCAGTTTTGCATTTGAGTGCGGGTGAGACAGACCACGAAGGACCCAGAGACAGTAGCTGCATGCTGTAATCACCATGGACAAAGCCATCAGTACACTTATCAACGTTTACTTATCCCTCAAGTAAACTAAGATCTTAGGGTCTAACCCAATGGACCGCTTCCAAACCCATCCTGATTACTGGATGGACTGAGTCCAGGACTATCAGCTATTGTCCAGCCAGATGGCCCTGGTGGTTAGCCAGTTGCTCTGAGGACACCACAGTCACTTTGAGGAAGCTACACAGCAACCACAGCTACTTGCTGCTGACACACAACTCTAGCTTCAAAGATGACACTGTCTTAGCCAAACAGTTTTACTCGTGGTAGTGGTGGTGGTGGTGGTGGTGGTGGTGGTGGTGGTGGTGGTGGTGGTGACAACTGTCTTAGGGTTTTATTGCTGTGAAGAGACACCATGACCACAGTGACTTTTATAAAGGAAAATATTTAATTGGAGCTGGCTTACAGTTTCAGAGGTTTCAGTCCAACATCGTCATGATGGGAAGGCATGGTGCTGGAGAAGGAGGTAAGAGTGGCCCACAGGCAGCAGACAGAGACTGTCACAGTGGGCATAGTCTGAGCATATGAGCTTTCAAAGCCCTGCCTTCACATGGACACACTTTCTCCAACAAAACCATACTTCCTAATAGTGCCATTCCCTATGGGCCAAGCACTCACACGCATGAGTCTATGGGGGCCATGTGTATTCAAACCACCACAGTTATGATGATGATGATGACTCAGTGGTAGAGGCAGAAAGGCAGCTGGAGAATCCCAGAGGAGACCAACAGCAATACCAGGAAGCAGAGACAATGGAGACAATGAGAGGGAGCAGAGAGGCCGAGATCCCAAGGATGGAAGATTGAGACTAAAACTGTGAACCACATAGGCTGAGAGAGCTCCATGTATCTGCCAAGACTCAGGGGCTGACAGTCCCAGCCTGGGGCCTTGAGAGCTGAGACACTGGCTGCTGTAGAGATGGGGGCCCCACACCCAAGGCCTATTTGGAAACTGTGGCTCTAACAGACACACCTGCCGTTCACTGATGCCGTTCACTGATGCTGGAAGCTGAGGGTTACAACAGCTTCCAAGTGCCAGTGGTTAAATCTCAGAGCAATAGGCCTCCACCTGAGCACCTAGAGGCATAGTCCTGGGGCTTCAAAAGCCAGGAGCACTAGGGCCCTGGCTCTGGGGGCTTAGAACTGTGAGCTTCTGGCTCTGCCTGTCTAGTCTCTAGGCCTTTGGTACTCAAGGTCTGAGGACAGCCAGCCTAGAAGACCTCCCAAATACCCACCATCTGTTGTTCTGTTTGGCTTCTAAGACCATGTTTCTTCTAGCCCAGCCTAGCCTCAAACTTGCTCTATATTAATAGCTGAGGATGACCTTGAATTCCTGAATTCTCCTGCCTCCACCTCCACAATGCTGGGGACATGGGCATGTGCTCCATGCCTGGTTTATGTAGTGTTTGCAATGAAACCCAAGAATTCACACTACATCATGAGCTTAAAGCCAGCCTGAGATCTACGAGACCTTGTTTAAAAACAAAGCAATACAAAAACAACAGCAGGGCTGGAAGAATTGCTCAGTAGTTATCTCCCTTGCAGAAAACCTGAGTTCAGTTCTCAGCACCTATATCAGGTGACTCACAACCACCTATACGTATCTCCAAGAATGTTGGATACCTCTGGGACTGTATTCATGCACACATATATACTCATGTACACATATATTTAAATAAAAATACATCGTTTTTAAAAGAAAAAAATTATTACAAAGAAGTTCAAGGCTATCTCTGGCTACGTAGTGAGTTTAACACCAACATAAAACCCATCTCAAAAAAACTAAAATCAAACAAATGAATAATAGATTTGCATCTACTTGCATCTAGAACGGTATGTGCATTTAACAGAACGGACAAAGAGTCTCTTCTGTCCGTGGTTCCCGTGAGTACACCTCTGAATACACACGAGTGGGTGTCTGTTTTAGATCACATGAAGACAGGCGATATGACAGTATGGTGTTACATGTGATCCAGAGACACATGGACCCAGAGCAGGTCATGTCTCTACTAGGGTTCTATTACTGTGAAGAGACACTATGACCACAACAACTCTTACAAAGGAAAACATTTAACTGGGGCTGGCTTACAGCTCAGAGGTTCAGTCCATTATCATCATGGCAGGAAGCACGGCAGCATGCGGGCAGACATGGTGCTGAAGTAGAAGTCAAGAGTTCTGCATCTGTATCCATGGGTAGCAAGAAAAAAGAGAGAGAGGCTAGGTGTAGTTTGAGCTTCTGAACCCCAAAGCCTACCCCCAGTGACTCACTTCCTCCATCAAGGCCACACCTCCTCACCCCTGCCATGTAACACCACTCTTTAATGACCAAGCATCAATATATGGGCCTATGGAGGCCGCTCTATTCAAACCACCACAGGTCATGTGCTATGCACAAAGCCTGTGTTCGTCATGACTGTACATTTGCAAGGGGCCTTGAGTGGATGTTGTATAGATGCCACTCTGCCTGGGAGTCAGACTAGGGCAGGGTTTCTGCTCTTGCCAGGTGCCAGCACAGGGATTCGAGATGCAATGAATGGTCACATGATCACCTAGGAAATCTAGGACACCACGCAGTCATTTTTGGCCCTCTCTGCCAGAGCATCATTGAGATAAATGCTGTTTTGTCCAAAGATTCTGCCTTCTGATGGGTAAGCTCTGTCCTAGGAATAGAACCATTCTCTCCATGGAGGCTGCTAGTTAAGAAGCAAACTCACAAGGTTTAAGCAACTCCTCAAACTTACAAGCTTCACAAGGCTCCTCCCAGGGTAATACAGACAACAACCTTTGCTCTCACAGGGCAAGCCTGGGCTAGTCTTACAGGGAACTCCAAGGCTGCAGCTTTCCTGAGTGTCATCCATTTGAGTCATGTTCCCATGGGAAATCCAATAAACTCACTGCTTCATTAAACTAAACCCGGGGTCAATGTTTTCTTTGATCTGTCCTTGGTCCTGTCTAAAGTGAACTTATTCATATCTCCCCAAGAGTGATCACATGACACAGAGATAAAGGAGCCTGAATGGATGGTTCTGGAATATCAAGGTGTGTCGTACCCAGGTTCCCTTTGGCTTCTGGCAAGTGTGAACTCACATCAGCCTTCTAGAACTCTCCAGAAGGGGAAAAATGTAAACTCTATTAAGATTCTCACTAGAAACACACATGTACCCAGGCAAGGCGGGGGACAGGACAGGTGCTGCTGGGTGGCCTAGCCAGCCCAAGCCATCTAGTGACAGGAGGAAGGTCCAATGTGGCCTTGTCTGTGAGACCAGGCGTTAGACTTCCCACATGCTTTTCCCTGCTCCCTACTTTCCATGGTGACAGTGCCCATGTCCTTCAGCCATGCAGCCCAAGTTTAGGGGTCTCTTTGCTCCTCAGTTCCCTTTGCACTCTCACCTCAGCTCTGACCTGCAACGTGTACATTAGCATCTGTACCACCCCCTACACCCAAACCCTACAGTGGAACACAAGTCTGAGGGGCCACCCAGGCTGTTCCCACACTTGCAGGGCCATACAGGAACCCCTGGATGGAGGAACCCCAGCCCTATGACCCAAAGGCTTAGGCAGGAGTATCTCGTTTTAGGCCTGCCTGGACTACATTGTATGATCTTATGTCAATAAATGAATACGTCAGGGCTTGGGCTCATCAGATAAGAACTCCTGCTGTACCACCATGAGGACCTGAGTTGGATCCCCAAAACTCATGTAAAAGTCAAGCACAGTTGAATGTGTGTGTGTAATCCCAGTGCTGTGAAGGATGGGGACAGACAGGTCACCGGGACTGGCTGGTTGCCAGTGTACCTCCAGGTTCACCATGAGACCCTATCTCAAGGGAATGAAGATGAAAAATCATAGAACAGGACACCCAGAGTCCTCCTCTGGCCTCTGCATATAGACACATCTTCCCCAAAACACACACAACGTCTCTGACTTCTACTAATCTTGCTTAATTTCCCCTCTGTTTTAAGCAGGTGTTAGACTGTAAACATTTTCAACACTCTTACCTGTTAGAAGCATTTTATTTTATTTTATTTTATTTTATTATTTTTAATTTAATTTAATTTAATTTAATTTTATGTGTTTGCCTGCATGTATGTGTACCACATGTGTGCAGTACCCAGGCATGCCAGAAGAGGGCGTCAGATCCCCTGGGACTAGAGTTACAGATAGTTGTCCAACCACATTTTCGGATGGGGAATGGAACTCAGGTCCTCTCCAAGAGCAGCCAGTGCTCTTAACCACTGAGCCGTCTCTCCAGCCACTCTCAAGCAGTTTTGTTGGTGGTGGTGATGGTGGTAGTGTTGATTTGGTGTGTGTGTGTGTGTGTGTGTGTTTTGAAACAAGGTCTCATGTATCCATCCCAGATTGGCCTCCAAATTCACCGTGTAGGTGAGGGGACCTTGAGCTGCCTCTTGAGCACTGGGATTGCCTGTGTACAGCTCACTAATATACTAACAATGCTATGTATGCCCCATCAGACTGTCAAAACTTACCGCCACACCGCCATTCCCAGCACAGCAACACCCCCACTAGTCCCCACCACACCGCCATTCCCAGCACAACAACACCCCCACTAGTCCCCACGACTTCCTTCCTGTGAAACATTTGCCTGCTTCTGGCACCATGAGTTAAGCTGAGACTTTTGTGTCACGCTGATTTTTCTCCTCTAATGTCCTCAGGTTCCCACACTGTGACACAAGCTAGATACCACAGGCTAGATACCACCATCCCTGCCTACAGCTGAATCCCTATAGCTCTTGTAGAAGACACTGTGGGAAATCATAGCTTTGCATTCAGTTACAACAAAAGCTCTGGCAAAACAAGGAAAAATAAGCCAGTTGCAGTCGGGTTTTATCAGAATCAAACATGTTAAGGGGGCTGGAGAGATGGCTCAGTGGTTAAGGCTGTTCCTTCAGAGGACCCAGGTTCAATTCCCAGCTTCCACATGGCAGCTCACAAAACTGTTTGCAACTCCAGCTCCAGGGATCCAATTCCCCTACATGGAAATATATGCAGGCAAAACACCAATGCACATAAAACAAACATAAATAAATCTCTAAAAAATAATTTTAAAGAATCAAACATATTGGAGTCCCTCAAGGGATGCTATGAAGCAAGTGGCAACCACAGCATAGGAGAGGACATGGGCAACTCTCATGTCTGACAGAAGATCTGCATCCGTATCTGATGCCATTACGTTTTTGACAAACTGCTCTATGTGTGTCTTGCAGTTTGGGTCTGTAGGCTCATGTTACATAGAATACTCCCCTTTCTTCCTCTGTTCCCTGTTGTCCTTCCTGTCATCCCTTCAGGCCTCTCAGGTGGTGTTATATTTTACAAATATGGCTGCACAGTGGCTCTCCTCACAAAGCAAAGATGGCTGCACAGCACCATCCCATCTGCCCTCCTCAGTGTATCTTTATACTCTTCCCTTTGGAAATCAACCTGGATGTCTTCCCTTGGTTCTGAGTGAGCCTGTCACTATGGGAAGAAGACAGTGTCATCACTAAAGCAGAGTCATGAGGCCCTGCTGCATCTACCTGGTTTCTCGGGTGTGCTCTATGAGTCAGACTATAAAGTGGGTAAACTTCTGAGACCAGCTTTTTCGTTGGTCTTTTGCATTTACCCAGAGCCCCTCCATTTTTACTGCCTGTGTAGTACTCTATAGCACGGACACTACACACTTTTCTCAACCACACGTCTGTGGAAAGGTGTTTCCAGTCAGAAGTTCGCTCTGAGCATCTGCCTACATTGCTGTGTGTAAAGACGTATTATGGGATAAATGGATCATACAGTGATTGTGTGTTTATGTTTGGTTGTTTGAGACAAGCTCTCACTGTACAGAGCAGACTGACCTGGAATGCATGATCCTCCTGCCTTAGCCTACTGAGTGCCAGGATTTATAGGTCTGTGCCACCATCACTCACCACGTGTTTAATTTTTAAAGCGATTGCCAAATTGTTTCAGAGAGGGGCTATGTACTTTATTTCCCCCAAATTCCTGACTCCTCTTTCTGACTGTGGCTTGGGCTGGGGCAGTAGTCACACCACCACCATGGCATAGCAGGACCTGGTGTACTCAGGCTGCTCCAAAGAGCATCTCAGTGTCATCCACCTAGGTGGCTACTGTTATTATAGGAGGGGTAGCACTAATCCCTAACAATGAAGTAGAAGTGCTGTCCTGAAGAAGAAAACTACCCAAGGCTAGCCCTGGCCTCTCATCTCTCTGTGATCACAGATATGGTTCCTAGTCTGGCTTTTTTTAGTAGATTGTTGGGGGGGGAAAGTCCCTGAGATGCCAGGAGTCCCCAGAACACCCCATCTCACCATGGTTTCCCAATTTGACTGAGATGCCTCCTCCTTTACAAGTGTTTTACCCCTCCCAGGCCAGAGAGCCACTAGGAAGTTCAGAAAAATGTCTGTGGTGCCAGAGCATCCAGAGCACCCATGAGAGGCTATTTCTAGGCAGGGATGGACTGTGGGAGGAGGGCTCAGGATGCTGGGCCTTAGATCTCCAGCCATTAACTACCTGGTGCAATGAGAAAAGAGGGAGCCAGGTTGGGGCAGGAGCCTCCATCTGCCTGGACCAGTCTTTGGACTCTGGGGCTGAAAGCAGCCAGCCTATGTCCTGTGGCTCTCTAGGACGCCCCCCACCCCCATCATCTCTAGCTGTGGATGCAGCAACGAGCCTAGAATCTGCCAATCCAGACTCCCTGGGCCCTGCAGCAGTCTCAGGGTTGGCCTGGGGAGGACAGACAGGGGATACCCAGATTGTGGAGCCAGACCACTCTCTTGGCATCCCTTGCCTGAAGGTCAGAAGGTGGCAACGCTCCCCAGCTCCCCAACTGTGCTTCCCACTCTGTGGTGGCTGGGGACAACCCCCGCACTGGGATTGGACGCCAGAGAACCAGGCGGAGCAGGCGGGGACCCCAGAAGACCAGGCTCCCCGCGCGCCCTGCACTCAGACGCTGTTGTCCCAGACAAGAGAACCCAGTGCTGGGCCCTGGAGGCCGGCGGGCAGCACGGAGGAGGAGGAGGTGGCGGCGGCACAGCGCAGGCCAGTACAGAGTGGCCACGATGTTTGACAGTTCACAGTACCCCTATAACTGCTTCAATGACGACGCTGACGACTACCCGGCCGGCAGCTCCGACGAGGAAAAGAGGCTCACAAGGCCAGCGTACAGGTGACCCTGGGGGCAGGTTTCAGGGGTCCCATAGGAGCGGTAGAGGTCTGTGTGGCCAGGACCTCATCAGGATTAGGGAGAGGTGGGATTCATTCCTAATGCGGGTCTCTGATGAAGGACTCGGTCCAGCGCACTCTGGAGATAGCCACGGGGCAGGGAGGGGGGTCCTCCAAGTGCTGAGAAGGCTAAAAGTGGGGTCTGGGTAAAAGTAGGGAGCAGAGAGATTATCGAACCACAGCTTCTTCTGTACCCTCAATGCCCCCACTGGAATCCTGGGAATCCAACAGCCCAGGGCAGCTTTAAAGGGTCCCGCAGAGTCTAGAGGGTATCAGAGACTCCAGAGGGCTTCCGGGGCTCCAAAGAATCTCGGGGTTCACAGGGTCTCGGGATTCAGAGGGTCTCGGGTGATCTCTAGTGGGTGAGGGGTTCAGATGGTAAAGTGTGTTGCAAAGGAACCGGGGTGCTTCAGAGGGTCTCGGAGGCTCCAGAGCATCTTTCGGAACTCCAGAGGCTCGGTAGAGACTTCGAGCCAGCCTGTTGAGCTCTAGCGGGTCCGTGGGGCTCCAGTGGATGGAGATTTCATCTGGTCTCAAGGGTTCCAGCCAGTCTCAGGGCAGGTCTGACTTCACCAGCGCTTCTGCGGTTCAGTGCCACCCTGACTGATGCAGTCCCTCTGTCTGGCACCCCTGTCGCAGCTACATCGCTCTCATCGCCATGGCCATCCAACAGAGCCCCGCGGGTCGTGTGACCCTGTCCGGCATCTACGACTTTATCATGCGCAAGTTCCCCTATTACCGCGCCAACCAGCGCGCCTGGCAGAACTCCATCCGCCACAACCTGTCGCTCAACAGCTGCTTCGTCAAGGTGAGCCCCTCCCCCGCCCGCTGCGCACACTGGATCCCCGAGTGTCCCCAGTCATCCCTGGTGGCCGGCAGAGGGGCGGGGGTAGCCTTTTGGTGTCACCAAAGTTCCTTTCTAGCAAATTCCCGCTGCCCCCCCCCCCTCGACCCCCCCCCCCCCCCGCACACACTTGCCTGAGGCGCGTCCTACCCCGGGTCTGGGGACACAAGCTGAACCTCACACTCCCGCAGGTGCCACGGACCGAGGGCCACGACAAGGGCAAAGGCAACTACTGGACGTTCGCAGGCGGCTGCGAGTCCCTCCTGGACCTTTTCGAGAACGGGAACTTCCGTCGGCGACGAAGGCGACGCGGCCCCAGGCGCGAGGAGGCACCAGGTTCCCTCCAGCCAGCAGCGGGCGGGCCCCCGGGCCCCGACGGCACGCAAGCCCCAGATCGCGAGGCCCAGGCCAGCCCTGCGACACACAGAGACATTAAATTCAGCATTGACTACATCCTATCTTCCCCGGACCCTTTCCCAGCTCTCAGATCGTCCTGTCACTCACAGGAAGCCAGGTACCCGGCTCTGGAGCCCCAGCAAGTGAGCTTCCAGTTTTGGGCAGCATGAGGTGGCCTCTGGGTCTCTGCCCCAGTGGCTGCTACAGCCAGTTGAGGACTCGGACCTGATTCTCCCCTGAAGGCAGGACTTGAACCAGGCATCTTGAATCAAGAACTTGGACATTACCACATCTGCATACTTGTTCCCAGACTGTCCCGGGGGGGGACTCAGCCCTTCATTTGGAGAGATCTGGAGACCTTCTTATGAAAGGTATTTATGGTGATGTTGTGACTTTATAAAGAATAAAAACAGTTCTCTCGCAGGAAAACCTGGCTCAAATTCAGCCCCACTTCAGGATTTGCCGTCGGAACACTGAACCCCCTACATCAAGCAGCAAAATCGCCCTAGGCTCCTCAGAATCAAGTAGCAGTTTGTCCTCAGTCATGTGACAGATGGCTTTGTAGACACCCCCATCCCAAAGTTAAAGTGTGCTCAGTAACTTTTTTGTGAAGCTGGTGAAGGCGTTCCCTGCAGCTAAAAATAATGAGGTCTAGAGCAGTGAAGACGGATATTAATCTATCCTGTAACTGTTACCTACCCCAAGGCTTCCAATGATGGCAAGCGATGGGGGACATAGCCAGAAGTATCCTGTGTTCTCAGCAGAAAGGTGCCTCCCAGACCAGGTATGATGACACAGGCTTGTCATCCCAACACTTAGGAGGCTGAAGCAGGAGGATTACAAGTTCAAGGCCTGTCTGGGCAAAATTAGTTAGCTATTGCTTCAAAATAAAAAGAAATCTAAGAAAAAAGCAGTATGTTTTCTGTACAGGGACGAGAAAAGGAAGAACGGAGAGGGAGTGACTGGGGAAGGGAACTTTATCCTGACTCTACTCCATCCCTACCAGCTTCCTTGCGGGCAGGGACTAAGGGTACCCGCTGCACGGTGAGGCGCTCAAGACCGGAGCGGAGGCACACTCCTTGAGACATGTAAAAGATTTTATTACCATTGAGACGGGCTGTTTAAGAAACACAATTAGGCACAGTGAAACTATATCCCCACTGTTCCCATTTTCACCACACCACCCCCTTATTTTGCAGCGTTAACTGTTTGCTGTGACTTAATTTGAGCATGTAGTAATCTGATGTGCTCTGTGATTAGTCCTTTGAAAGACAAGATGGCTCCCCAACAAGTCTGGCTGTGTCAGTTGAGAATTCTGATTAGAAATGGGCCACGGAAAAAGGAAGGTGGGCAGAAGCAGGATAGAGTCACAGGAGAGATCTCGTAGGCCTAGCCACCATTCTGGGCTGAGGGAGTAGTCTCTTTGTTCCAATGCCTTATCCATAGAGTCTTTACTGACTGGGGAAAATGAAAGAGGCTCTGGGGCCCTACTGCAGGTCTCCTGTAAGGCAGCATGGGTGCTTTCTGCCCTCCAGACTGGCTGAGCACAGCCTTTACCTAGAAGCTGTTCCCACTCCAGTCCAGCGAGAGGAGAGGGAGCCCTTTTCCACAGCGCTTTGCAAAGGTGCAGATTCGCTCTCCTGGGAAAGCCACCTCCATGTTTCCAGAACTCTGATGCGCTCACCAAAACACCCAAGGATGCACACAGGCTTTGCCGTGGCCAGGCATAACAGTCACCCAGCTTGCTCATGCTGGCTCCCTCCTCTGCCCTGGCTTGTCTGGGCTGTCAGGATAGTGTGCATGTGTGTGTGTATGTGTGTGTGTGTGTGTGTGTGTACGCGTGTATGTGGATACATGTGAATGCACACACAACATGCACATGCACTGAGGTCCTGCATCTGTCTGTGTCCTTGTTTTGTAAATCAATCTGTCCATCAGGTATGCTAAAAGCATTGATTCAGTCACACCGGGTCTACTTAGACTGCTCACACCACAGACAGTGCACACATCAGAGGTAGCTCAGTGACCAAAGATATATTTTTTTCTTCTGCTACCAACTGAGCAAACAAAATTTGTCTTTGATCTTTTGGATGCTTGCTTGCTTCCTACCGTTTGTTCTCATTAGCAAAGTCTGATTTGAAACAGGAGAAGCCCCTTTCCCTGAACAAGACAGGGGGCCTTAAGGAGACTCTGTACACAGCTTCACTGCCAAAAGCCATCTCCACAACCACGGAAGGGAGAGGTGAAAACCGGGGCTAGGTGAGGCCGGTGTACCTTGAGGTTTGGCGGTCACTTTGTAGAGGCTATCAATCATATTCTTAGAAGCAAAGGGACATTTCCAGTTTGCCAGAGTGTGATATCTCACAACGTCAGGAGTGAGTGGCATTTAATACCAATAACATAACAGGGGTGAGGGCTGGCCGTGACCTATTCAAATGTCGCTGCCACCGTGCAAACTCGCCCAACGTGATTATAATTAAATACTTTATGCCGCTCTTGCAAATCCGCAGATTGATCATCGATACGTACATTACCAGCGCATTACCCCGAGCAGATGTCTGCCACGCACGTGTCACGGATCAGTAGGTTTCCATTAACAAAGTTGGGAGGTGTTGCCAAGTGCAAGTTTGGGGGAAAATGTGTGTGAGTTACCACAGTCCCAACCAAAGTTCCTGAGCTGGGCTGCAAATCTCTGTAGCCTCAGAAGAAAGCAGAGGGAGTACAGCCAGCTTCAGAGGGCAGACCGCCTAGATCAAGCTGTGGCTCTCTATGTGGGATCTGGTGGGAGGTCCAGCAGCCTTCCTAGCTGGCAGCAAAAGACAGCTGTTTCCCAGGGCAAGCCAGAATACATCTCTAGGTTCCTCTGCCCATCGAGTGCAGCCTGCCTCCTGGAAGCTGTTGACCAGGCAATGTAGCAAACACTCCTTGCTGGCATTGCCACCGTGGGCCACAGGGGCACAGACACTGTCGAAAGCTGAGGCCCTGAGAAAAGGCATGCCTATGGGAGACCAGCCCAAGGTAGAGAATTTGGGGCTTACAGAGTAAATCAGATAGCAAATACAGCCTCAGGGAGACACACAAATAGATTCCAGCTTGCCCCAGGCCAGACTGGCCCTTCTTTGACCTTGGGACTGAAGCTATTTTATTTTATTTTATTTTATTTTATTTTATTTTATTTTATTTTGTTTTATTTTATTTTCACCAATCTGTCCCTCCTGACATCCTGGCTTCCATGTTTCAACATCCGTCCATATCTGCACTGTCGGTGCCTGGTACTGAGATGAAGGGATGTGGAGTGGCTGCAACCTGAACTGAGGACTGAGTAGTTTCCCCTTTGATCTCTTGGATACTTCACTGCCTTGAAGCCACTTCTGTCCCTCAGAGAAGCTACCTTGCAGTATCCCCAGGGCGTCTGAGGCAGACAGGGAGACGAAGGTGTTTTCCTCTGTCGTCTGTCTGTAGCTCTATTCCAACTTTTTGGAATAGTCTCCCATTATAAATGCACTCCTATTTCCAGTGGCTGTCTGCTCTCGGGTTTCCCGTACTCCCACCGCCACCCCACCCCACCCAACCACCACCACAGTTTCCTGACCAAAGCCAGGTTATCTCCCACCTTCTGAATTATGACACTATAAGGAAATCTCTCTGCCCCCAGAGCAGGCCTGGGCTGTGAGGTCTAGACCAGAGTGTGCTTGTCTCAAATCCAGGGTCCCAGAAGGTCTCAACACACAGTCTAAGCTTAGAACACAGGCTGGAGCTTATGTCTCTCAAAAGTATAAAAAATGAATATAGGTATCATGGGACCCATGGCAGTTCTGTCTCTTCCAATGCCCACGTCCATCTTTGTCTGACCCCTACCACTGGCTCTACCTGGGCAGTTTCCAGACAGTCCTCTAGGTAGGTTCTGTTGAAATCTGCCCCATGCAGGGTGTTTACTGACTCAAATCTGAGAAATCCATTTCTGCAGTTTGGAGTTTTGGCCTTTGAGCAGATGTTGGTGTACATTCCCTGGACAGCCAATCTATGTCTCCTAATTTGTGTGAGCCATCAAAGGTCTCATGGGGAACAGAGAAGGCAGTGCCTGGACTGGAGAGGCTGAAGGTGTCCCTCCTTATCATGCTACAGGATCTGTAGGAAAGCTACTGTAGAATAAGGCCATCGGCTCAGGTGCATGGTGACAGGGCCACCCTTGCACAGTAGAATTGGGGTGCTGGGAAGCTATCCTTTGCAGCACTGGGGGCACTCAGGTTGGGAGAAGGAGAAGTGAAAGGATGTCAGTCATCCACAGGAGCCTGGAAGCCCCATCACGTGGTCCAAGGACAGGCAGACAGGCTTCGCTGTCACAGCAGCAAAATCCAGCATGTACCAAATTTTCTTTCTGCCTGCCGCTGCTCTGAGCAACTCATCTCAAGGGTGCCAGTAACCTGGGGTTATAAATACTGTCTGCTGAGCTGGAGAAACGGCTCAAGGGTTAACAGCATGTACTGTTCTTCTAGAGGACCTGAGTTCGGTTCCCAGCATCCACATCCACACAGCCACCTATAACTCTAGTTCCAGGAGACGCATCACCTTCCTCTGACCTCCACGGACACATGTATTGTATATCCACACACAGAGAACATGTTTTTATATAATTAACAGTAAAATTAAATCTAAGGTAGGGCTTGGTGGTATAAAACATGAATCTCGACACTTGGGAAGCAGAGGCAGGTGGATCTCTGTGAGTTCCATGTCAGCCTAGAGTACATAGTGAATTCCAGGCTAACAAGGGCTGCATAGTAAAATCTTATCTCCAAGCCGGGCAGTGGTGGCGCACACCTTTAATCCCAGAACTTGGGAGGCAGAGGCAGGCGGATTTCTGAGTTCGAGGCCAGTCTGCTCTACAGAGTGAGTTCCAGGACAGTCAGGGCTACACAGAGAAACCCTTTCTCGAAAAACAAAACAAAACAGAAAATCTTATCTCAAAAGCATAACAAAACAAAAACCTGTCTTGATGGCTCGACAGGTAGGGTGCTTGCCACCAAGCCTGGCTACCTGCACCGCATCTCCAGAAACCACACAGAAGGAAAATACCAATGTCTGAATGCTGTTCCTTGACATCCATGTTCTCTGTGACATACGTGTAGCCTCACACATCTACCCAAATACGTGCAATCACACAAAATAAATAAATGCAATATTTTTTAAAGACATGCTATCTACTATCTGAATTACTGTTCTGAGGATAAGATGACCTGGAACAGCCCAGAACCCCTACTGTGGCTCAGTTACCTGATCTACTGATGTTGACAGGGGTCTCTTCTAGAGGGACATCACCAGTGACCAACCACTTTCTCAGGAGGAGTTACATCAAAGAAAGAAAGAGAGAGAGAGAGAGAGAGAGAAAGAAAGAAAGAAAGAAAGAAAGAAAGAAAGAAAGAAAGAAAAAAAGAGAGAGAAACAGGGGAAGGAAAAAAAACAGAGGGGGGGGGAAGGTAGGAAAAGGGAGAAAGGGGGAGAGAAGGGAGGAGAGGAAAAGAGAGGAGAGGAGGGAAGGGGAAGGGAGGGAAGGACTTGTCCCTTTGCCTGTGATGTGACGTTTTGTTGTTGTTGTCCAAACAAACTAACAATCTGTGAACAGTTACAAAATTACATTTTCATTTTCATTCTGCACAAAATGCCAGTCATATCCTGGGCACAAAGTGCCTGGTCCTCACGCTCCACTGTGCAGGAGGGACAGTCCCCAAACCAGTGCAGAGCTTGTGAGGCCCAACAGAAATTAACAGGATCTTGTATGCACCAGTACAATTACATTCCGGCCAGCTTTAGGCGACTTCAAGCCTAGGTTCCAAATAAGATGTGCGTTCACTGAACTGAAACACGGGTATTAGATTTATAATAAACACAGAGAGAGGTCACATGGCACTGCCATTTCTCAAGAGGAAAGGAAATTAAATGGGAATGTCAGGACTTTATTCCGCTTGGCCTTGTGCTCTGTGTTGAATCCAGGTGACAAAGAAGAGCCATCAGCCAAGGGTGATGCAGCCACACCCACCTTCACCCAGCTTGGAGCACCTGCCATGTCCTGGGCTCTGTCACTGGCACTCTCCTTCTAGTACAGGCTGGCCTCTCACTTGAAATAATTCCGTCTCTGTCTCCAGAGTATTGATGTCACAATTGGCTTTACATTTTCTTTTGAGACAGAGGTGGTTTTGAACCAGAGACCATCCTGCCTCTGCCTCCCAGATGCTCACAGTACAGGTGTGCACCGCCATGCCCAACTTCAGGCTCTTTCTGTGTCCTCCTGCCCCAACCTGACTTAGGATGGAATCTAGAGCATTGCACCTGCTAGGCAAGTATGGTGACATTGAGCTGAGTCCCCAACTCCCAGGCTTTCTCTGTAAGTGTCAGCGGGATCCAAGGAACAAGGGATGTGCGACCGTCCTCCTGGGCCTCTTGCAATCCCTGGACTGGTGAGAGGGGCCCCACTGAGGACTCCTCTGCCCTCCAGGGCACATCTGCTTCAAGACATGCATGGTTGTGGCAGGAAGAAACTGGGTAGCTTTGCTCCCCCAGCTGGAAGTTGGACAAGCAAAACAGTTCTTTCCTGACCAGGGTGACCTCTGAACGTAGGAGGCAGGGGCATCAGCTGTGACTCTGTACAAAACAAGGAATGGCTGAGCCTTGAGTGGAAGCCACTGGAAGAAAGGCTGGGCAACTAGATGCAGGGGTGGCGGTGGGGGTCACTGCAGGGACCTGAGAGCTCCAGCAAGGAGCCCAGAAAACCTTGCTAGCCTTTGCCTCTCTGGAAGGTCCCCTGAAACAACAAAAGCCAGTCTGCGGGCAGCATTAGCCAGGAGGAGATCAGGCTCCTTGTATGGGGTTCATCAGGAGAGTTGACTTACCCAGCACCCTGAGTGAATGTTCTCCTCAGACAGGCGAAGCTGAGGCTTATGGAGATTAGTCAGGCCTCCATGTTCCCAGTCTAGCTGCATCCAAGCAGAAGAAAAAGATCTATGCTTTCTCCCACCCAGGCTGCCAATTCCACCTGTCCCCTGTAACTGCCGTTTCTTTTGTAACGGCCGTCGGGTTCTGCTACTTTGTAAAGGCCGGCCAGTTCTGCTGCTCCAGTCGGCAGGTCAGGGTCTAGCAAGAGAGAGTGGGGACGGAGGAAGGGGAAAAAAGGGGCGAGAGACGCAAAAGATAGATACAAGACAGAGTCCGGTGGCGTCTCTTCAAGTCTCTTCTTTATTCTCCTCTCTTCTTACTATATTCTCACTCCTTCAGTCTCCTGACACCTCTCACTTTCTCACTCCTTCCTCTACTTCCTACTTCCTACTACCTCCTACTACTTACTACCTCCTACTTTCTACCTCCTACTCCTCACTCCTCTACTCCTCTACTCCCCTATAGAAGGGAAATCCTGGGTATTTATACCCTTTACCACGTGACTTGCCCTCGTGGACAATCTCAACTGAAGCCACTACGTCACGTGCCTTGTAGCCATGGATACCAGGAGCACCTGGCAGCTGGGGGCACTAAACAGTGTAACAAGATGTTTATCAGAGTGCGCTCAGCTATTGCAGGCTGTTGAAACAAGTCTCTTGTCAGGGTATATGGCTCGAGATGGCTGTAAAGATGATAGCCACTTTCGGCTAAGAGTCGGCTCCCAACAGTCCCCAGCCAGTTTCCTGGGCTCAGAAGCTCTCACAGTAATGCCTGAGTACAGATAGACTCAGCTAGCCAGGGGACTGTGGCCAGCTGAAGTACAAGGGCAGGCTGAGTGGGTATGTGCCCTCAGCAAAAGCGCACAGGGTGCAGATTCATGTACCTGTGCACTGATACAAACATACAGGTCTATACGCTTGGACACATACACAAGAGTAGAAGTATACACATGTGCACACAGAAACACACAGCTATGCTCTGTCCTGCCCCAGGCCACAGAGGCCTGGGCACAGAATGACGTGTCCCTGCACTTAAAAGCCACAGGGGTATTTATGAAGCCAAGGAGAGGAGGAAGGCATTACAATGAGAGATTACATGTGTGAGGCAGGAAGAGAAACAGCATACACCTATACACACACATGCACATCATGTACCTGCAGCCATGTGTACACACACACACACACACGCAACACATATGATCACAGACCAGAGGCCCAGTGTGTTTGAAATACGTATGACAAAGTAAGGATGGCAGCCTGGCCATCAGGAGAGGGTAGCGTCTGCTCCAGGGTAGGCTGCTGGCTCTCTCTGACCTGCTGCTGTCACGCCTCCTGCCTCACACATGTAATGCCTTTCTCCTCTGCTTGGCCTCATAAACACCCCTGTGGCTTTTAAGTGTGGGAACACATCGTTCTGAGCCCAGGCCTCTGTGGCCTGGGGCAGGGCAGAGCTGGCAGCCCAGGCAGGACAGTGAAGAGCAACAGCATTGAGCGGTGAGCAATGAGACACTTCATGGCCTCCATAGGTATGGAGACCTGCCCCAGGGGCTTGTGGATCCAGGTGAGTGGTTTGCACAGTTCACATTGGCTCTAGGGTCCCAGTCACATGGCACACAGGCTAAGAGAAGAGCTACCCAGAAACAAACATCCCAGCTCCCACATCCTTGCCATCCACACTTCCTGGACCTAGGTCTGTCCCAACACAGGGTAGGTGCTGGAACGTGCTTTCCCTCAAAAGCCCTGGGCTTGCAGATGTGGGTCAGTGTTCCCAGACACGAAGGCAGAACAAGCCACATGTGTTCAGAGCTTCCGAGACGTCTGGAATGATTTCTCAGCTTTCTGTTTAGATAAACTGACTGGGACAGATGTTGGCCTAGAATCTCTAGGCTCCAGCTGTGCCCTGCCAGCTCATGTCCCCCTGTCCACAGAGGCCCTTGAGATAGGGATTGGCCTAAGATTAGGTCAGGAGAGCTAGTGGCAAGGCTGTGGCAAGGTCCAGTCCTGTCCAAGGCTAGAACAGGAGTCATGCTCTCCCTGTGAGTGCCCCCTTAGCTTCCTAGGGAGGCCTGCTTTCCACTCCCAGCTCCCAGTCAGAATGAGGAGCCCCATCTGCTCCCACAAACTTCAGTTCACCTAAATATATCCTCAGCTCTTGAAGCACGTGAAATTTTCAGCTCTGGTTCTAAGCCAAAAGGGAGGCAGAACTGTCCCCATACTGCCAGTGAGGAACCTGAGATCTGTCTGTCCGGCTCCTGTGACAACCTTCCCAGGCCAGCTTCACCCATCTTCATTCTTCCCTGGTACATGACCACCCTGATTGATCTGTCATGCCCTCTGCACTCCCACCCACACAGATTGGTTTAAGATGATCACATGGCCTAATAGTCACATGACCCCCCAAAGCTATGACTAGACCCCAGCCCTACGGCTTCCACTGTAAGGGTAAGGAAGGAGGATTTTCTACTGGGTGGATTAGGGTCTGGAACTACACAAGGAAAGCTTATGAGAAAATGGCCAGCGTGGAACTAGATGCTAGATGGGGTGATGTAAACACCTTGATCCAGCCATGCCTGAAGGTAGAATTCTTCTCCAGCTATCTGCAGGGATTAATTTAAAGGAGTGCACCACCTCACGAAGCTATATTTGTTTGTTTTTACATAAAATCTTCAGGGAATACTTGATATTTCAAGATACAGAAGTAACTTCAATATTTTTCAGAGTTGGTCAGTATTTTGATTTTATGGTCATCTTTGCTGATGACAGTGAATCACGTACATATGAAGCAGTAGTGACAGAAGTCTGTTGAGGGCCATTTTAGAAACTGTTACATGGTCAGTCTTAATCCCAAGCCAAAATTCACTGAGTGTATTTGGTTTTACATGGGACTCAGGTCATCGACTCAAATGGGAGTTTTAAAAATCAAAAATGCTAATACAAACTAACCCAAAGATATGCTAAACTGATACTTGCACCCAAGGAATGATGGGAAGAAAACATTAAAAGTCTCTTCTGTGATTAAATCATTACATTCTTGCAGAAGACTGTACAGGTCCTTAAAACTCTGCACGTAAGAGTCCAGAGCCTGGGCTGGAGGGATGGCTCAGAGGTCAAGAGGGCTCGGGTCCGTTTCCAGCACTCACATGTTGACGGACAGTTATCCTCAACCCCACTTCCCGGGGATCCAACAGACACATACATGCACGATGGCAAAACATCCATGTACCTACAACAAAACAAAGACACCAAAAATTAAAAGAAAAGGAGTCTAGCATTCGTCTCAGGGTGTGCTCATTGTGTTGTGTCGTGAATGGCTTGTGTGGTACAGAGAACATGCTGTGTGGCGTCAAAGGCTGCTGGGAAATTGCTCCATACAACAGGGGCAAAAGTGGTCGGACACGGTGAGATTCCCAGTGTGTTTGATTTTGAGTTAACTGTGGGTCACTGTACAGTGACTATTCCAAACTCTTCCTTCTTACCAAAGTTTGTGGGGACCCTCCCCCCGCCATCTTTTGCTACTTTGTGGGTTCTTCTCTCTTCCACCCTTCTCCAACCTTTTTCTACCCTTTCAACCCCTAACACTAGATAACAGAGAAAAAAAAGATAGAAAAGAAAGGGAAGAGGAGATCCCTGAACAAAGTCAGAGGTTGGAAAGGGGGCGACATTATCATCAGACTACTTCCTGTTGATTAGAGACATCAAGTTCCTTGGGACAAGTTTGATCTTTGTCATCAGGATATCTAATTTCTTCTTCTTGCTGTTTCTTCTCTGCATGTGATTATTTAACACACCACAGCCACCAACCATCGATGCCCACTCCATCCCCACCCCCACCTCTTAAGGCCCTAGTGTTTATAGACCCTCTGAAAAGTCCCCAGAATTCTCAATGTCACACAAGCGCAAAACGATCTGCAGCTGGCAAAATTTCGCCCCTGCTAGAGCACGAGGCAAAGCATTATCCACTGCTGTGGGCGGTCTGAAGCAGCCCACATCCCACAGCTGGGACTAAAACAAAAACATATTCTTATAATATTTCTGTGGTTTTTTTTTAAGAAACCAAAACTCCAAAATTCCTACCCTATTACTGCATATGGTGGCACAACCTACAGCTTTGTAACCAGGGGTTCTTATGCAAAAGTTTCAATATTTGCCTAATGATGGTCAGCGCTTTGGCCAGAAAGACGTCTTCAGTGGAGGATCTATGGCCCACACAATTATACAAATACCAGAGATCCAGATCAAGGTGGTGTTAGATCAATATTTGTCCAAATCAAGGTGGTGTTGGAAATGAGGCCTATGGACCATGAAATCAAAATTCCATGGAATGACACAACACCCACCCTTGGGTGCTGAGGTGTCCCTCCAAGGCTTCTCACACACAATTCAGTTTGGGTCCCTGGCCTCTCTCTGCTAAAATAGTTGTGACAGAGTGTGACCTTCGTGGAGCCTTGGATGCCAGCACCTACCACATACCAGGGACTTGGGTACATGTGGGGGCGCGTGCCCACACAGGCAGGGCTGAGGGTGCACACGGCGAGTGTGGGTGCGGCTTGCACAGGTGACTGATGATAGGGGTGGGATCTAAGATGCACGCTGCTCTGGAGATGTCAGGAATGCTGGGGTCTTAGGAACCCCAACCATGGCTTTAGTGTGCACAGTTGTGATCCTCTGTCTGTCAGCTTTCCGGCTGCTGATGTGCCCCCAAATAGAGACAGTTTCTTCAATCTTCTCCATTCCAAGGCGTAAGCTAAATCCCTGTAGTTCTCAACCTATGGATCACAACTCCTCTGGGGTGGTCGAACAACCTTTTCACAGGAATCACATATCAGATGTTTGCATTATGATTGATAACAGTAGCAAAATTACAATTGAAGTAGCAATGAAACTAATTACATGGTCGGGGGTCACCGCAACATTAGGATCTGTATAAAAGGTCAAAGCATTAGGAAGGTTGAGAACCACTGGTATATTTCTCTGGCCACAGCACTGACCATCATTAGGCAAATACTGAAACTTTAGAATAAACATCCCTGATCATAAAGCTGGAGTTTGTGACACCATATACTGTTGAGTCAGTGATACAGGGAGGTCCCCACAAACTTTGATAACAAGGAAGACTTTGGAATAGTCACTGTACAGTGACCCACAATTAACTCTAAATCAAGCACACTGGGAACCTCAGAGTGTCTGACAGCTCTTGTCCCGGTTGTATGGAGCAACAATACAACCTCCATAGCCCCCCCCCCAGAGTCTCCCAAGGAGGCACTGCCCACAATACTTGACTTCAAGCTTCCCCTAGCTGGCCTGAGTCACCCTGTAAGTTCCTGTCCTTGAGGCTCCTCTCAGCAGGGGTGTTGTAGGAGAGCACGGGAGGGCCTGGAGCTGCTACCCTGCTTGGCTGACAGCCATCAGCGCTTGGCGCTTGCTGTAAAGGTTAATACATAAATCACAGGGAAATGTCAGGCGGCTTTTAACACTGATTGAGATGTAATTTGGGGTGGGGGCTATCCGAGGGGCTCACCCACATGGATCCACAGCAGCCTACAAAAGAAATTATTGTTTGTTCATTTATGGTCCATAATCACATCAGAATTGATGGTCCTCCTCTCTGGACGGAGCTGCTCGGTGCATGCCAGGGATAGGTTTATAGAGGGATGCTGGGGCTGGAGGCAGTTGGTACTGACAGGCACAGCATCTGGACCCCAGAGAACTTTCCGAGTGCCCCAGGGAGAACAGCTTGTCCACAGGCATCCTTTAGGCTGAGCTCAGCTCACACGACAAGGCAGACTCAGGCCAAACTGGGCTTGCCAGGACAAAACCTCAGACACAGTCCCCTTTCTGGGTCACATCAGAGGCTCCACATGGGCCCAGGACCTCACCCCACATCGACAGCCAATGCTGCTTCCACCTGGGAGTGTGGCTCCCCAACACTAGGATTTAGAAGGCTCCAGGAATTTCCTTGTGAAGAGTATAAAAAAAAACTTCGCATGAACCCTAATGAGGCTATACACATGGCTCCATACATGTGTGCTTAATGTGTCAATATGCTGAAGGCACATATATGAATATATATGTAGCCAGGGTGGCTCATTGGGTAAAGCATCTGCCACACAAGCACAAGGACCTGAGTACAATCCCCAGAACCTATACAAACATCCAGGTATGACAGTACA
>NW_021627529.1:0-22591 GCF_004785775.1 Grammomys surdaster | reverse complement strand
TCACTGGGGGATTCTAGGCAGGAGCTCTACCACTGAGCCACACCCCAACCCCTCACTGGGGGATTCTAGGTAGAGGCTCTACCACTGAGCCACATCCCAGCCCCTCACTGGGGGATTCTAGGCAGAGGCTCTACCACTGAGCCACACCCCAGCCCTTCACTGGGAGATTCTAGGCAGAGGCTCTACCACTGAGCTACACCCCAGCCCCTCACTGGAGGATTCTAGACAGGAGCTCTACCACTGAGACACACCCCAGCCCCTCACTGGGGGATTCTAGGCAGGGGCTCTACCACTGAGCCACGCCCCCATCTTCTCTCTGAAGTATTCTAGACAAATTCCTTCCACTGAGCTGTATTCCCAACCTCTCCCCAGTTTGAGACAGAGTTTCCCTCTGCAGTCTATGCTGTTTCCTAATTTGGTAAAATTTTTCCCATTGCAGCCTCCAGAGTCCTGGGATTACAGGCATGCACTACCACCCAGGCATCTGGAACATTATCGAGTTGAATGTGACTTCCTTGTTTGTTTCTTGACAAAGATCTGAGGTAAGTAACATTTGTTGCATCACAGGCGCACCTGTTGGCTCAGCAGAAGTATTACTGAAAGCATGGCCCCAGAGGCTGCTCTGTCCCCACCACACTTCTGTCCCGTGTGTCATCTTGGGCGGAGTCCTAAGTACAGATGCTTTTGGGGTTGGGAGAGGTGTGTAGGACACTCGAGTTCCTGCTGGCCAGTCTCCTTGCAGCACGAGGACCAAGGAAGTCCCCCATTAGCTACCCCAAGTGGGAGGAAGGACTTAAAGCTACCTTCCCCCAGAGCACTGAGCCTCTGAGGACACAATACCTCTGTGGTAGTAATACTTCCTCAACGTCACACGCCACAGGAAGAGTGAGTATGGCTGCCCCGGGACATGACCAATGGACCAGGGACCCTGTGGAGTGACCACCCTCCCTCAGCCCAGAGCCTCAAGCAGAGGGGATCTCCCACAGTGTCAGAGGAAACCATTGTGTCCTCCAAGGCCACCCGGAGGACAAAGGACCATCCTTCTGTGCACACTGGCCTCTGTCACAGCTCCCCCACCCAGCTGGTACGCAAAGGGGCTACTCTTGTTTGGTTCCATTTTTTTGTTTTTTCCTCCTTTAGGAGAAAAATGGTGGGAGGCCCCACTACGCCACATCATGCTACACTAGAGACCAAGGGTGTTCCAGCTGAGCCCAGCCCCTTCTACCCTGCGCTGCCTGCCTTCCTCCTTCTTGCCTGTCCCTGTTGAGCCTTGGTTCAGTGAGTGACCCTCTGACTCAGGTACCGTCTCACCTCTAGAGACTCTGCAGTAGATGACAGATTACCATCTGCAGGGGATCATCCAGACAGCAGAGACACAGGCCACAGGCAAATGTTGAGATAGAAGACTGCTGTGGTGGTCTATGCCTCTGCTCTTAGCCTCTGAAAAACTGAGTCTGGTGGATTGGGCTAGCCTAGGGTACAGACAGGACTGTATGAAAAAGAAAAACAAAGGCTGAGATGGCTCAGTCGGTAAAGTGTTGGCCTTGCAAGCAATAATATGTGAATTCGAGCCCGGGAATCCCTGTGAAACTTCTGGGCATAGTGGCCAAGGTCTGTAACCCCTGTGCTGGGGCCCAAGGAGTACAAATGGGCAAATCTTTAGGGTTCATTGGTTGGCTCTCCTACATGAATCAGTGAGTCCCAAACTAGTGAGAGACTCTGCATTAACAAAACAAGGTGGACTGAAGGGATGACTCAACGGACAAGAACTTGTCACACAAGCCTGACAACTCAACCGGCTGATCCCTGAACTCATGCAAAGGTGAAAGGACAGAATTGACTCTACGAAATTGTCCTGTCACCTCCATATATGTGTGATGTCAAAAGCACCACACCCCATCACACGTATGCACGCACGCATGCACGCACGCACGCACACAGCCCAATACAATAGATAGAACTGAAGTTATAAAACAAAGGGGCTGGTACTTGAGGAACTGATGACTGAGGTTGACCCCTGCCTTCCATACGCATGTGCACACGCATGGACACATGCACACTTCACACATGTGCATGGACATACACACTAGGAAAAAGAAGAAAAGGAAAAAAACACTAAAAAAAAACCCCTCTGAATTTAGACTCTTGGGGTGGCCTGGCCTCTGCATATTTTTAGAGGACCAGAGCTAGCCAGAGGTGGTTGGACAGCAGAAGGTCACCTGTACAGTAAAGTTCTGCAGAGTCCCCAAAGATCATTGGATTTCTAGAGTGCCAAGACTCCAGGACCAGTGAACATCTCCCTTCTGACACAGACAGACCAAGGTTTCCAGGAACTCAGGAGTGCCCAGGGCAGGGTACCCAGTACAGGGCCAGTTCTGCCTCCCTTCTCAAGCACTTCAGTCAAGTGGGAAAGATAGCAGTGGAGACGTGAAGGTAAGGATCATTGTAAGAGCTGGGCCCAGAGTACATGAATGTCACCCTTGGCCTACGTGCCCAGAGCACTCCTGGGTAGCCATCAGGCCAGTGAGGGTTCCTCCTTGTCGTCAGACCATCCTGGGTGTGGGCATCCTTCAGTCTTCCTCATGTCCACATGCATATCCAGATCCCCAGAAGGCAGGTCAGGTCAAGCCCATGCCCCAACGTGAGTCACGTAATTTCTTTGAAAAGAAAATGGAGTCACATGAGGTCTACATGAGCCCAACAATCCAAGAGACTGCCAGCCGGGTAACCTATCCCTACTGGAACAGCACAGCATTTGGGGTACCTCGGGGTCTAACACTCTCAAATCCAGGCAAATCCAAGCAGATCGAATGCCAGGCTATATTCAACATCCCATGACCTCAAATGGGTCCACTGCGGACCTTGAAGACAATGTGCTGTGTCAGTAAAATATGCTTGGGAGGCTCCAAGACCTTCAGAAAAAATGGTACAGCCAGCTCTGGATTCAGCAAACAGCCAACTGGAACATAACAGCACTTTGGAAAACACATCTCCAGGAGACATTCACACATCCCTGTTCATTGCAGGGTAGCTAAGGATTTACATAAAGAAAATGTGCCATATGCCCCCAGTGAAATACTGCTCAGCCTTAGAAGGACACTCTGACACGGTGTGAATGTGTGGATCTTGAGGATGCTTTGCTCAGTGACCAGCAGCCATAGGATACATGCTGTGTCAAGTCAACATGACGCTCCCCAGAAGAGTCGGATTATTTTTAGATCAAGAATCTGTGAATTTGAGCCCCAGAACTCACATGAAACGTCTGGGCATAGTGGCCAGGGTTTATAACCCCCCACACTGGGACCTGGGGAGTACAGACAGGCAAGTCTTTGGGGCTCACTGTTGGCTATCCTACATGAATCAGTGAGTTCCAGGCTAAAAAGAGGCTGTTTTTATTTTACCCGTATGGGTGTTTTTGCCCACATGTGTGTCTGTGCAGGTGGAGATGGAAGAAGGAGTCAGATCCCCTGGAACAGAAACTTACAGACAGCTGGATGACAGTAGTCAAACCCAGTGTTCTTTAACCACTGAGCCATCTCTCCAACCCCAAAGTCAGACTTGTAGGGATAGGAAGTAGGAAGAGGGGAGTCAGGGGCTGGGGTGGGGCTGTGGAGTGACTCAGTAAAGAAACCAGATGAGATCAGTGTGGCAGTACAGACAGGAGGAAGGTTGGGGAGACAGGCCAGTGGGTAACGGCTCACTGTAGAAATGTAAGGATCTGAGTTCAATTGCCAGGAGCCATGTTTTTTAAAAGGTCAGATGTGATGGTGTATGGCTGAGTAGGTGGATACAGGTGGATGCCTAAGGTTTTGCTGGTCAGCCTGACTAAATTACATGTTCCTAGGCCAGTGAGAGAGACTCTCTCAAAACAAACAAACAAATAAACAAAATGGAGAGTGACTAATAAAGACACCTGGGGTTAAGCACTGACATCCACAGACATGTGTTCTCCTCCACTCCCCCCACACACAGAGCAAAGAGTTCTGGGGATGGGGATGGTGACAGCTGCACTGTTGATACCATAGTTAATCTCATGCTCCAAGCACTTTAACAATTTAAACAGATGTGCTCACCCAGAAACTCTGGCGACCTGAACAGTCAACAGCCCAACAGCCAGATGGGATACTGATGCCCAGTTCCCGGGTGCACACAGTACTGCCATGGAGGAAAGCATCTTTAAGACAGGAAGAACCTCTTCTCCTGAAACATGAAGAATCCTACCGACCTAAAGCTCACAGGGACAGTGTTAACCTTCGAAGGGATGGGGGCACCCCCAAAACAAGAAGTCTAGACACAACCAGGAAAGACCCCAGACCCCATTCCCAATCTCGTATGCTTGCAGTTGGGTGTCCTTTTCAGCAGAAATGCTGTATCCCATGAATAGAATAAATTGGAAAATATTTTTCTACTAGAAAACTGGATTCTAGTTCTGGCAAACATACACTCACTGCCTAGCGGTTACAAGGTCTCTGTGAAGAGCCGTGATTTTTTAACTAAGACTGGACTTTGGGCCTCTGATCTTGCTGGTCCTGCTAGTGGGAAAAGAGTACTCATCCTGGAAGGGTGCTCCAGAAAACCTAGCACACTGGCCTGTCCGGAGGCAGGGTACAGATCCTGCCTAGAAAGGCAGAGCTGGTGAAACCCCTCTCATGTCCCCACCCGGGTAAAGGCAGATGGACTGCTGTTGCCCTAATGGCATCCTCACAGACCTCCCTGGCCTGAGGGAGGGGTTACGGAACGCAGCACGGAGGCCACAGAAGCTTGCTGAGAGTAATCACAGTGATTATAGTAACATATGCCCCCCTAAAACAGTGAGGACTGACACACCAGCTTCTCGCTCCCAACAGCTTACTGGACGCCCTTTGATTCCTTCAAAGCTGGCCCCCATGTGTTTACCCTGCATCTCCCATATCACTGTCCAGCTTCTTCTGTGCCCATTCCTGTGGGTGCTCCCTGCTGCCCACCTCTGTTACCACTGGAAAGTCTGAGAGACTGACGGAGGT
Source organism: Grammomys surdaster (assembly GCF_004785775.1). Taxonomy (NCBI): domain Eukaryota; kingdom Metazoa; phylum Chordata; class Mammalia; order Rodentia; family Muridae; genus Grammomys; species Grammomys surdaster. The sequence continues at coordinate 17,588 of NW_021627529.1, read as the reverse complement.
GTTGGGGACTTTTTCACAGTGCTGTAGGGAGGCGAGGCCGGACACACCCACTCCTAGGTCCATCTTTGTACCACCCGCAGCCTACATCCTGAACTCGAGGCTTTAGCCAGGAAGCGGCATCCACCCACGATGCCCAGACATCCTGGTTTGGCCAGCCAGCGTCCAGCAAGGGCCTCTAAGCCGCCTTTGAGCCTGAACCTCCCGGCTGGGGAGGGAGGTGGGGCAGACTGAGACAATATATTTAAGGAACTGTTTTGTGAAGGTGAGCTCACTTTTTCCTTCACTAAATCGTCTCCACCTGTCCCCAGGTTGGTGGGTGGCCAGCTCGAGCTCTGACCATCGTTACATGACAGTGGGGCCAACCAGAGGCTGGGGAAACCTCAAGCCAGGCTCCCACTCTGGCCCCTTATTGACTCATTGGAGCCTGGAAGGTATCTGTCAGGGAGGGTTGGAAGGGTCTAGTTCAGATGAGCTGTGACTTTGGAGCCTTGAAAAGGACGGTGTAGAGGTGTGTGGGATTCATATTCAAGGGGGTCAAGGACACAAGTCTGGGGTCAGCATCATGAGTTTATGTGGCTTTCACTTTTGCAGTGGGGACAGTGAGGTAGAGGCTGGCTTCTGAAAGTTAATGGAATAGCACAGGCTTAAACACTGAGCACTCTGTGACCATCCAGGGCAGTGACCCCCTCCCTCCTTAGCCATACCTGGGGTCTTCCACAGCAAGTGGCTCAGGGGCCTCCAGGGAAAACCACAGATGTAGCGAGCCAGGGGCACAAGATGGCCACCTACCCTCAGATACATGGGAGCTAATCTGAGGAGGGAGGTGGCCACTGCAATTGGGGTGACAGTGGATGTGGGTTTGGAGGGCTTCCTTGGGGATGAAAGGCTGCCTAGAACCTTCAGGAGGTGGGGCCTGCCTAGTACACAATGGGAATTGGGCAGGAAGGCTGCTCTGGGGAGAATCCCGTGGTGTGGGGGACCCTCTGGCCACTGTGGACCCCATGCTCACTTCTCTGGGATGAACCCCAGGGTGGAAAGGACCAGAGCAGAGCCTCCTTGCACAGTCTGTACAAGATTTTGACTCACCCACACCCTTCCTGGAGATGTACATGGCTGGAGGTGGGAATGGGGAGGGTGGGCACTCAGGGACTCCTTTTTTTTGTTTTTTGTTTTTTGTTTGTTTTTCGAGGCAGGGTTTCTCTGGGTAGTCCTGGCTGTCCTGGAACTCACTCTGTAGACCAGGCTGGCCTCGAACTCAGAAATCCACCTGCCTCTGCCTCCCAAGTGCTGGGATTAAAGGTGTGCGCTACCACCGCCCGGCTTCAGGGACACCTTAACCTTCAGGACAGCCAGCACTTTTCCTATACCCACTTATTTGGCGAAGTCAAAGACTATGTGACCCAGAATCCCCTGGGGTCATCCCAACCTTGTCTTTGAGATGGAATTGAAAGATTCTAGGTGACTTTGGTGAGCACAAAGGAGGTCACATTTGGACTGGGATACATCGCTCAGTTGGTAGCGTGTTTGCTTAGCATTCATGAAGTCTGGGGCGGTGGGCAGGGGGTTGAGGGGGGATGGCAGTGGGCAGTGGGGACCTCCATCTCCAGCACCACATAAATCAGATACAGCCACACAGCTCTGTAATCCCAGCACTCAGGAGGTGGAGGCAGGAGGATCAGAAACTCAAGGATATTCCCCAACACCTGAAGAGTCTGAGTTCAATGTAGAAAAAAAATGGAGGGGGAAGAAAGGGAAGAGGAGAAAGACCGAGGGGGAGGGGCAGCCTCATGTTCCAAGGAAAGCATGGGCCCAGATCAGAAGCCACACGGGCTCCCAGGTCACAGGGGGAGGGGCTGGTCTTCTGTTGTCACTAAGGTCAGCATTCATCAACACTCCACTGCAGACAGAGGGCCTGGAGCGTATTGAAGGATGAATAAGAGTTTGCAAGGCGAGGCAAAGCTAAAAGTAGAAAACTTGGGAAAGTCGAGGCCCTGAGGTGTGAGTTACTGTTTACTAATTTCCTGTTGATTCCCATCCACCCCATGAAGTAACCACACCACCTCCGGGGCAGGTCCATGTTGAATATTTCCAGGGGTACTATGGTAGCTGGGAATGCCCCTGGAGAGGACGAGCTAGCACACACTGTGGAAGGAAAAGACGGAGCAATGAGTGGTGGTTTTAGGGCCAGGAGTGGGCTAGGTAACATGGGATCAGGGCTTGGGAGAGGAGCTACGGGTGCAAACTATGGAGGATGGGTAGAGCGCTTGCCTGACATGCAAAAAACCCCAAATTCCACCCCCAGCATGGTATAAACCAACGCTTGTCATCTCTGGTCTCAGGAGATGGAGGCAAGAGGACTAATAGTTAAGGACCATCCTTGGCTACATAATGAGCTTAGACTAGCCTGAGCTACATGAAACTCTCATTTATTATTTTATCTTATTTTATTTAGGATTTCTCTGTGTAGCCCTGACAGGAACTCACTCTGTAGACCAGACTGACCTTGAACTCAGAGATCTGCCTGCCTCTGCCTCCCGAGTGCTGGGATTAAAGGCGCTCGCCACTGCCACCTGGCAGCCCCCATCTTTTAAAAACAAAATCAAACGACAACAAAAACCCAAAACCACTATAAACTAAAAATTAGCAATGAGTCACCCACACCTCCCAGCAATCTCAACCTATCAGAGCAACTCCCAACAGAGAGAGCGGTCCTTGGGACCCACTTATACAAACTGCTAGGGACCAAGGTCTCCTCCCTCCCTCCCTAACAGAAGAGCCTAACATCAGAACAAGTTTTTAGTCGTCTGCCTCACACTTCCTCTGAGTGAGTAGCCAAGGGATCGCTACCTCCCAACTCAGCTTCCTTGTTTGGGGAGACAGGAGGCCATCCCTCCCCTGAGATCCAGACCAGGGGTTGAGCTGTCAGATTCACCAGGTCAGCTTTGCGTGTGCCCCACTTGGGACGCCAGGGTGACTCACTTCCTATGTGGTGGCTCCGGAAGCAGGTGGGCCAGTGTGGTTCCCAGAATTGCATTGTGGGACAAAGTTGGGCTGCTGGGGAAATCAGAAAAGGATTTTCCCAGAAATAGCCCGGCTGGACATAGGTTCAGGAGCAGAGGCCAGGCCCAAAATAGCTCTCCTAACCCCAGGGCAACAGGCAGGGTGTGGCCAAGACACCTCCAAGGCAAGGAGGGCACAGCAAGTCCCCTCCAGGTGGGGCACAAACTATGGCTAATTAGAAGGTGAGACTAAGCTAAGTCACAGCCCAGCAGTGACCCTGGGGCTGGCCTAGGAACTGACCCGTCATGCTAAGGACCCGAAAATGTCCTGGGGAGACTCTGTCTATGTCCTCTGCTTCATCTGGAGACAGACCTTCAAGAAATGGGTCACAGAAAATAGCCCCCCCGAAAGCAATTGATCAGAGCAGGGAGTGTGGTACGCCTGCTGACACCCACCCTGAAGAGCTGACGTAGAGTACAACACTGAAAGGAGAAGCAGATACTCAGGGTGCCAGCGAGAGGAAGTGAGGGGACACACATCAGGATGATACCAGCCCAGTGGCAGCCCAACAGTAGGTCAGACTCCCAGAGGCAAGAGGAAGCCCCAGACTGACTCAGAGAGAGACCATAGCCAGCTGTGATGGATGTCGTCATGCTGCTTGGGAGGATGATGTAAGAAAGTTACCGTGAGCTTGAGGGTAGCCTGGGCTATGAAGTGAGATCCTACGTCAGAAGAGACAAAGCCATAAAGGATTTGGATAGAAAACAGACCCCTCAGCTCAGGGAAACATGTTCTGACAACGGGAGCCAGACAAGGGGCCATTAGTGCCATTCCAGTCAGAGGACGCTGGGCGCTTGGAAAGGGTGGCCATGGAGGTAGGAGGGAGGGCCAGCTGAAAGCACGGGGTGGGGTTCTAGAGGGGCTACTTCTAACATTACAGAGATCGAGAGAGTGGTGTGTGCTGGGGAGTGGGGCAGGGGACGCTCTACACACCTGTGAGCCCTTTGCTCTGACAGTCCCTCTGTGAAGCTTGGGTGCACACTGGCACAAAAGTGGACAGTCACCCCATGTCACATCAATATCTCTAGGGTCTAAAAACATGGAATTGCCCATGTGGCAACCACGAACTCCCACTGTAAGCCCACAGCATTTGCAGGCAGGACCTAGCCAAACAGAACACCGTAGGGTACTTTCCCAGTAGACTGTCTGTGAAAGCAACAAAGAACCCTACTGGGCCTGCACCTGCCGGTCACAGCTCTCCTTCCAAACTGGGCTTTTATAGCATTATACTAACACTTAGACAAAAATGCATTCTTGTTCTTGAATAAAACAGTTGAAATACAGCTGGGGGGTAGGGTGTGGCTCAGCACTGAAGATCCTGCCTAGACTCCCCCAGGGAGGGGCTGGGGCATGGCTTAGTAGTAGATCACCTGCCTACAATCCCCCAGTGAGGGGCTGGGGTGTGGCTTAGTGGTAGAGCCCCTGCCTACAATCCCCCAGTGAGGGGCTGGGGTGTGGCTCAGTGGTAGAGCCCCTGCCTAGAATCCCCAGTCAGGGGCTGGGGTGTAGCTCAGTGGTAGAGCCCCTGCCTAGAATCCCCCAGTCAGGGGCTGGGGTGAGGCTCAGTGGTAGAGCCCCTGCCTAGAATCCCCCAGTGAGGAGCTGGGGTGAGGCTCAATGGTAGAGCCCCTGCCTAGAATCCCCAGTCAGGGGCTGGGGTGTAGCTCAGTGGTAGAGCCCCTGCCTAGAATCCCCCAGTCAGGGGCTGGGGTGAGGCTCAGTGGTAGAGCCCCTGCCTAGAATCCCCAGTCAGGGGCTGGGGTGTGGCTCAGTGGTAGAGCCCTGCCTAGAATCCCCCAGTGAGGGGCTGAGGTGTGGCTCAGTGGTACAGCCCCTGCCTAGAATCCCCCAGTGAGGGGCTGGGGTGTGGCTCAGTGGAAGAGCCCCTGCCTAGAATCCCCCAGTGAGGGGATGGGGTATTACTGAGTGGTAGAGCCCCTGCATAGAATCCCCCAGTGAGGGGCTGGGGTATGACTCAGTGGTAGAGCCCCTGCCTAGAATCCCCAGTCAGGGGCTGGGGTGTGGCTCAGTGGTAGAGCCCCTGCCTAGAGTTCCCAGTGAGGGGCTGGGGTGTGGCTCAGTGGTAGAGCCCCTGCCTAGAATCCCCCAGTGAGGGGCTGGGGTGTGGCTCAGTGGTAGAGCCCCTGCCTAGAGTTCCCAGTGAGGGGCTGGGGTGTAGCTCAGTGGTAGAGCCCCTGCCTAGAATCCCCCAGTGAGGTGCTGGGGTGTGGCTCAGTGGTAGAGCCCCTGCCTAGAATCCCCCAGTGAGGGGCTGGGGTGTGGTTCAGTGGTAGAGCCCCTGCCTAGAATCCCCAGTGAGGAGCTGGGGTGTGGCTCAGTGGTAGAGCCCCTGCCTAGAATCCCCAGTGAGGGCTGGGGTGTGGCTCTGTGGTAGAGCATCTACCTAAAATCCCCAAGGGAGGAGCTGGTGTTTGAGTGACAGAACACTTGTCTAAGTCCTAAAAGCTTAAAAGTTCTATCCCTAGCACCAAAAACAAACAAACAAACAGACAAACAAAACCTTAGGAATCTATTCAGAAAGAAATGCTGCCAGCTTGCATTTGTGAGACCTGTTGCCAAGCTGTGTGAAGTCTTTAAGACAAGCATGCAGAGAGGACCTGTTGTCCAAAAAACGTGACGGAGAGATACTCACATCGACTTCTCCTTGGTCAATCACATAGAAATTATCTCCTTCGTTCCCTACAACAGAACAAAGAGACAACAGATGTAAAATGTGAAACCAAATGAGCTGGATATTCTTGGTGATCTGGCAAAGAACCCTTGTAACTACGTGTGCCAGCCAGTGCCAAGTAATACCAGCCCCAGGTGCCAATTCCCGGGCATGGAGCACCGCCCCCTCTCTCATGCTGGAAATGAACCCTGGGTCTCTTGCACACCAGGTGAAGGCTCTACGTACTCTCTTCACACATTAAATCCTTCAGGTTGGTCTTGAACTCAAAATCCACCTCCCCGGCTTCTTGGATTGCTGGGTTGATAGATTAAAGTTACCTGTTGTGCTCTGCCTCATTAGTTTCCTTTTCTCCTCCCTCCTCCTTTCCCTGCCTGCCTATCCCCTTCCCCTGTCTGTTTGTTCTGACACAGGGTCTCTCACTATGTAGCCCTAGCTAGGCTGGAACTCACTATGTAGACCAGGCTGGCCTTGAACTCACAAAGGTCAGCCTGCCTCTGCCTCCCTGGCCTTGAACTCAAGACAATCTTCCTGCCTCAACCTCTCAAGCACCCACCACCTCTGGCAGTTTCTTAAGTTGGTCAGGACAGGTGACAGGCACCTGGAAGGGAACGTACCTTGCTGTATGACTGTTTCCCCATCGATGTGAGTGACAGGAAACATGGCATCAAATATGTCACTGAAAAACAAACACAGACAGGAGCTGCGGGAGGCACCAGCCAAGTTAACCTGCTTCCTACAACGTACACCCCATCCTGTCCATTCACTACCTCAGAATTCAGTCTGCAGGCCTTGGGGAGACGATCCCTCCAAGTTAAAAGAGGAACTAAGGCCTTCACTAGCCGTGCTGTGAGGAGCCACATGGGCAGTCTGCACACAGCCAACAGGAGAAGCCTGCTTGTTTGGTTTCTTTGTTTATTTTCTTTTCTTGAGATAGTGTATCATGTAGCACAGGCTGGCTATGTAGCTGAGAATGACTTTAACTTCTGAGCCTCCTGCCTCTGCCTCCAAGTGCTGAGATTATAGCCACTGCTCTGGGTTTATGGGGTGCAAGAGATTAAACCCAGGGTTTCTGCATGCTAGGCTAGCACTCTAACAATTGAGTCATATCCCCAGCCCCTGCCTGACTTCTTACAAGAAAGGAATGAGTTTATGGGCACTGTTTTTACAATCCAGTTAAGAGAATAAGTCACAGTCGGTTATGAGCACTTCTCGTGCCAATAAATACAATTTGTTTGGGACGTGGCCATCGAGCCTGATTATGTGGATTTTGCTGGCTTCCCCCCCCCAGCTTTTTTCCCCTTCTGGAGGAAAATATTTACAGTCACAGGAGTGTTCATAATTCCAGACACAGAGATGAGACAGCAGGACTGGGGATGTAGCTCGATGGTAGAGCACTTGTCTAACATGGGAGAAGCCTTAGGTTTAATTCCCATGTACTCCAAAAATATAAAGAAAAGAGACATCAGTCAGCACCCAGATTTGCAGGACAGAGATGTATTAGGACACGTGGACCCCCAAAGTCTCAAAGCTGGGGAGCCCAAAGTGGTCTCTATGCCAACCCTGAGACTTGGTGGCTTCATCTTCTAAATATAGGTGTGCAATGTGCTGTTGGACAGAAGCTAAGGGGAGTGAGGGAGGCTGGGCTATCAGGGTCACCAGAAATAGTGGGAACATGCAACATGGCCACATCTGTGCCATCTCACCAGCACAGCCATTAGAACATAGTCCGAAATGCCAGCCCATTCTCCTGAAATATAACATCCACCATCAGAGACCTGCCTGTCTCTAGGGCTCCTGGCTCCCCAAGACAGGAGGCTGTGCTGCTGGGGAGGCTAAGGTGCAAGTACAGAATCCCCAGCCAGGGAGTGTTCATGCCTGGAAACACCCGGCACTTCCCTGTCTGCCCTGAATGTTCAAAACGGAGTGGACAGAGATTGGTAGATTGAGGCAAGCCTCAGAAGAACTCAAGAGCCCTCTCTGGCTGGAAAATATACAAAGCCATCTGGGGAGAAAACACAAAGTAAAATCCAGACTGGTCCGTGCTCTGGTTCCAACCTTCAGAGCACATAACTAACTCTTTACAAGGCCTGTGGGAGATCAGCCTGGTCAACACTCCATCACCGAGAAAGGAAAACACTCGAGGCCTCGCCCCCTACTGAGGATCCAGTTAATAGTTGCTAGGGGAGGGGCTAATGAGGCCCCGCCCCTTCCTGAGGCTCTATAGAGTTTATAATTGCTGGGAGAGGGCTCATGAAGCCCCACCCCCCCCAGGGCTTTATAGATAGTTATTGGTTGATGGGGGAGGGGAGAGATTTTCTTCAGTGGTATAGCCACTGGCAAGGTGCCCGTGCTCCTGAGGATAACCCCTCAGCCATGCTCCTGTAAGGATAGGGTTCTAGGACTCAAATCAGTCACCAAAGAAATAAAAGACACCGAGACAGAAGAGGGAGTAGTTGGGAAAAGAAAGGTCAGCTGGTGTGGGAGGAGGGCCAGAGAGGACAGAAGAGGTGAATAAGACCCAAGTGTAATTCATAATAAGACCCATCATCACTTATAGTTACTAATTTTTTTAAGCCCGGGCTATTCTCTCTCTGTCCAAACACGCTTCTCTGGAGCCCTTAACCCCTCTAACATCTTGGTTTTTACGTTGCTGTGCTAACTGAGAGGAGGAAGACAGTCAAAAGAGGGAGCTGTGGGCAGGTCTCGGGCCAACTCTGGATGTTTGTCCTCTGACAAGGGTACTTCTTGGCTATAGTATCTCCAGCATCTGCAGGAACCATCCCAGCCTGGCTGCATCTCCTCAAAATCACAAAACAAGGGTCTGAGGAAGAGCAGGTCTTTAACAAACGACCTTTTGGTTCCTCCCATGCTAAGATAATAACCCTCAGCTCAAAATGGTAGTGTGTGTGTGTCTGTGTGTGTGTGTGTGTGCTCACGTGTGCTCGTGTCTGTGGATACATGTGGAGGTCAAAGGGTGACAGTGTTTCTAAATCACTCTCCAGCTGATCTGTATAAACGTATGTGCTGTGATGTGTACAGTATATGTACACATATGTACAGTATATGTACATGTATGTGTGGGTGCACGTACCTTTGCACATGACGGGTGGCCAGAGGAGAGCAGGTGTTCTGCTCACTCCTTCTCTGCTTTACTCCTGTATCTGCCACTACAGCCCTGGGCTTATAGGCACATGTGCAGCCACACCAAGGTTTTTCTGAGGGTGCCAGGGATTCGAACTCAGATCTTCATGCTGACCCAGCAAGCAGTCTTACCCACGGAGCCCCAGCCAGCTTCATTTTTGAGACTAGATCTCTCACTGAACCTAGAACCTGGCCAGTAATCTCCAAATATCTTCCTGTCTCTGCCTCTCTTGTGGCTGAGATTACAGGACATGGTACTGCCCTTGGGTTCTGGGGTTAGGGCTAAGGTCCTTACACTTGCCCAACAAGCCATCTCTCCATCACAAGGGGGATTAGTGTGTGTGCGTGCGTGTGTGCATGCATGCGTACATGCATGTATGTGTGTGTGCACATGCATGCGTGCATGCATGCGTACATGCATGCGTGTGTAATCAGCACCACCCCAGCCTGCCCTGGGTTGTCACTCTGCCTGAACATTCCCATAGGAGGCCTGCTACTGTCTTGTGCATCTCTGTTCTCCCTCTTATCTGGGTGAAAATGCACCAATCTGGCAACTTTCTTTTCTTCTTTGGCCTCATTCTGTAGCCCAGGCTAACCCTGAACTCATAACACTCCTCCCACCTCAGCCTCCTAGAGCTGGATTACAGATGTGAGCAAGTTCAGGCAGCTTCTGGTGACTTTGTTTGTGGTCCTAGCCTCCTTTCATTCATCCCTCCCTGCCCTGAGGACTTTCCAGATATTCCCATGTTTATGCAATCACAGAGTGGGTCACAATGAACATTCCAGAGCTCCTCAAGATGAAGGCAGATAAATATGATCGAATCTCCCTATTGTATGGGCTTGCTTCCACTTGCACTTCTGCCTGGGTTGGCCAAGGTTGGAAAAGGACTGAAAATGTTTTCTGGGCAAACGGTCCCCAAACTGAGGGGTCTGGCTCTCGATGACAGCCACAGATGCTTGCACTCACCAAAGTAGGCTCACTGGGCATAGCCTTCTATCGAACATTATTGAAGGACCCCACATAGATATGTGAACATAACAATGTCCCCTCCACTGCCCAGCTGCAAGACCATCGCAGAAAACAAGCCAGGGACATGGAGACGCCAAAAATGCCATCTGAGCAGTCAGGCTGGGTCTCACTTACCACAGAAGCTTAGAAGCCAGGTTTCTTTATGAGAAACCTGACACCACTTGAGAAGACTCAACAAGCCTGGGTCCATGGCTCTACCCACTCCTCCTGCCTCCTTCCAACTCCAGACAAACCTAATCCCTTCCCTTTTCTCTTTCTCTCTCTTAGCACTTAATGGCATTAAAAGGTGCTGGCCTCCCCTGCCTATAAGAAGAAAAACAGTTTTCCACACTGATCCGGAAATCACCTCCAGAGGGTTCAACTGAAGCCACAGGCAGAAATCATAAACAGCCTCCCATTTGGAAACCCGATCAACCCACCCTTTCTTTCAACACCGCTGGCTGGTCACAATGCAGCAGCGGCTGGGCTAGCCGCTGGGGTGGCCATTGTTCAAGCAGACAGGGAAGACAAGACCATGAGATCTCTACCATAGGCACTAGCCTGGCACTGCCCTGAGTCCTTTTGGCCACCTCTGCTCTCATGCACACCTGTCCTCACAAAGTTGGAGTGGCAATGAACTCTGCTTCCACTTAGGGAAGCTGAGGACGATAGGTAACCTTATCCTGGCGCTCATCTGGCCTGTGGCTAAGAGCACAAACCTTTCGAAAGTCTTTACCTAGGCCATTGGTCCTCAACAACATCTCTTCCTCCTGCATAAGTCTCAGCTCTGGTGCTTTCTCAGTCTAAGTGGACAAGGGATGGAGAGGATGGACAGAAAAATAGTGACAGGTGGTTGGATGGGTGGATGAATAGATGGGTGACCAAATGGATGAAAGGATAGGTAGACAAGTGGATGGGTGAAGGGATGAAAGAATAAATGGATAGATGAGTGGATAGGTATATGAACAGGTAACAGAAGGATGGATGGATGGATAGATATACGAATAAGTGAACAAGTGAGTGGATGAGTAGATGGATAGGTGGGTGAGCAGATGGATGGATTCATGGGTGGATAGATGGGTGGATGGATGGACAGACGGATGGATAGATGGATGGACAGATGGATGGACAGATGGATGGGTTTGTGGATGGATGGATGGATAGATGGATGGATGGATGGATGGATGGATGGATGGACAGATGGATGGATGGATGGATGGATGGATGGACAGACGGATGGATGGATGGATGGATGGACAGATGGATGGACAGATGGATGGATGGATGGATGGATGGATGGATGGATGGATGGATGGATGGACAGATGGATGGGTTTGTGGATGGATGGATAGATGGATGGATGGATGGATGGATGGATGGATGGATGGATGGGCAGACGGATGGATGGATGGATGGATGGATGGGTTTGTAGATGGATAGATGGATAGATGAGTTTGTGGATGGATGGATGGGATGGATGGATGGATGGATGGATGGATGGATGGATGGATGGATGGATGGATGGACAGACGGATGGATGGATGGGCAGACGGATGGATAGATGGATGGACAGATGGATGGACAGATGGATGGGTTTGTGGATGGATGGATAGATAGATGGGTGGATGGATGGATGGATGGACGGACGGACGGACGGATGGATGGATGGACAGAAGGATGGATGGATGGACAGACAGATGGATAGATGGATGGACAGATGGATGGGTTTGTGGATGGATGGATAGATGGATGGATGGATGGATGGATGGATGGATGGATGGATGGGCAGACGGATGGATGGATGGATGGATGGATGGGTTTGTAGATGGATAGATGGATAGATGAGTTTGTGGATGGATGGATGGGATGGATGGATGGATGGATGGATGGATGGATGGATGGATGGATGTGTTTGTGGATGGATGGATGGATGGATGGATGGACGGCTGGATGGATGGGGATAAGCATATGGGTTGGTGAATAGACTACAGAGTGAGATAGGAAAAAGGAATAGAAAGTTGCCAGACTGATGCCTTTCCGCCCAGATATGAGGGAGAACAGAGATGCACAAGGCAGTAGCAGGCCTCCTGTGTGGATGCTCAGACAGGGAGGGCCAACCCAGGGCAGAAAGAATGGAGAGTAGACGAACATTATCAGTGGGTTGGTGGATAAATAGACGTATGGATGACGTGGACAGGTGAATGGACAGCAGGTAGATAGGTGCACAGATTGGGTTCCAGGATTGGTGATGGACAAGTGGAAGATGGCTGGATGAGCGGTAGGTGATGGACCACAGACAAGTGGGAGGATATACAGGAGGACAGGAAAGAAGGCAAATGAATAGGATGGTGAGTAGGGGTGGGCATGGTGCAGCCTTTCTCAACACACACAGCAAAAAGGAAACTCTGTGGTGCTGCCTGCCGTGGGCATCACCTCCACATTAGGAACCCCTGTGATTCAGTGACGCGCAAACGTGTCCAGTGATTGACACTGGGACACTCTTTAGACAGAAGCCCAGAATGCACAGTCAGGAGTGTACTGAAATTCAAGGCCAGTTAGGGCTCCATAGTGAGACCCTGTCTCAAAAAACAAAAACAAATTTTAATCATAGTATTGCTAAAAACTATAATGTGTAGCCATTAAAAACTGATGGCACAGGGCCACAGAAACACTCTGCAGCTGAGAGTACTTGCTGTGCTTACAGGGCACCCAAGTTCAGTTCCCACCGCCATGTTAGGAGGTTCATGACCACCTGTAACTCCATCTCCAGAGGATCTAATCCCCTCATCTGGCCTCTGTAGGTACCTGTACCCACACATACGCACATCTAATTAAAATAAAAATAAATCTTCTAAAGAACCAATAATAAACATGATAAGGAACAAAGGATGTTTATAATGTTATCAGTGGGGAAAAGAATTACTAATAGAGAAACACAGTCTTAAAAATAATTCCAGCACTTGGGAGGCAGAGGATTACAGGGCTCTGTGGGTGGAAGGCTAGCCTTGTCTACAGAGTGAGTCCCAATACAGCCAGAGCTACACAGAGAGGCTCTGTCTCAAACAAGCGCATACATAAATAAATACAAAATAAATACATAAAAATCAAATAAATAAAGTGAAACAGTCGCCATGATGCTACACAGTTGCCTCCGGTAGAGAAGGGCTAGGCTAAGCCAGCCTCACATGTCATTTGTGAAAGGTCTCTCACGTTCTAGCTCAAGCTAGCTTTGAACTCTTGATCCCCCGCCTCAGCCTGCCAAGTCTAGTATTGGACTAAAAGACACATAACACCACACCCAGCTAACATTTTTAAAGCGTGACGCCCCAGGAAAAATCACAACTTTAAAATTCCAGAGCATGTCTCTGTGGATGTGGTTCAGACTCTAAACCCTTAACTTAACACACAGGGCAGAAACCAAGGGCTCGTGCAAAGCCAATATTCTGACACTAGTCCAGTGTGCCAGACCCACGTTCACAGTCTGCACGTGCCATGCCTGGCTGCCTCTCCTCACAGTCAGGCAGCTGGTAAAGCCTTTCAACCCTGAGAAACAGACCCTGCATCAAGCCCAAGGCACAGGACACACGAGATGGGACAGTCTTGGCTACATCCTGTCCTGTGAGTCTCAGAACATATTACTTCCTCACCCAACAGACACGGGCACTGTCTGCTCCAGTCAGGATGGGCTCAGGAATCCCCTGCCAGAAGACACTTTCCGAAGTCCCCACTTGCCCTGCCCCAGCCTCTACTGCCCTTCCCACAACCTCAGAAAAGGATGCCAGGGAAATGGGAAGATGGTTCCATCATAAAGTGCTTTCAAGAACCCGTGTCTGGCTCCTGCTTGTCATTTCATGGAGACATGGGAACATCCCTGGTGTGGGCTGGCCAGACACCCTAGCTAACTCCATGCCTGTCTCAAAGAACCAAATGAAAGCCTCTTAAGAAACAATGTCCAAGGTTGATTTCTAGCTTCCACATGTTCAGACACACATACTACTCTCATGCACACACGTGAGTGCATGCACACACATATGCACACACATGCACGCACATACATACATACATATACACACATGGATGCCAGTGTGTAAGGACCCCATAAGGACTGTAGTAAGTTGGTGAGAAACAGGGCAGGAAGAAACAGGTCTGCAAACCTTGGCAAAGATCCTGTTAGCCAGGGCTGGCCATTCAACAGTGAAAGCCACTCCTTAGTACAATGCTGTGGCTCTGGAGCTCAGAGGACAAACAAAGAAAAGTTTGGACTCCTACCTAAGGGGAAACTTCTTAATAGTCTCCCACTTAACTTCACTGCTAGGGCCCCAAGACCACTACTTTACAGACATGGTAACCAAGGCTCAGAATTGTAAGGGTACCACTGAGGCTGAACCCAGGCAGCATGTTCCAGTGTCTATACTGTGTCCCACACAAGAGCCTGCCTCACAGGCTCACACCTGCCTATCAGAATTCACCCAAGAACATGTGGAGAGGCTTGGCCTCTAGGGAAGATGGCCATTTGGAGCCCCAGATGCTATGAGGGTCCCACCCACCTGTGCTGGAAACAGACTTTGCCTCTGAAAATGTTCTGAGTAAAGATGTGCAGGCAGAGTGGACAGGCAGCACCCACGGACACGCTGCTGTATGTGAGCCATTCACTCAGCTCGAAGGTAAGCATCTGCTCCAGATCCCGCTGTTTCCTGAAGGGTTCTCTGGCCATGCCCAAATTTTGTGAGATATTCCCTCTAGCAATTTTGTTTAAACCTCGGATACAGAATGTAACCATTGCTCACGACACTCTCTGTGCCCTCAGACCTCAGGTGCTGTAGCATCTCTTCTTCATATCAGCACACACTCCTAACAGCCTGCAGACCACAAGCTGGAGGCAGGCCACCAGGTAAACACCCCACCCCCAACCCCAGCAACTTATCCAAAGGAGTCCTACCTCCTTCCTAGGCTCAGTATCCCAGAAGGAGGAAGGGGAGGGAGAAAAGTCTATGGAGCCAATGAGAACACATCACAGAGATCCTAACAACCAATCAATGCGCATCTTGGTCCTGTACCCATGACTGGACCCACCGAGGCTGGAGTTAGTGGATGCGGGAGTCTGGAAGGCTATAGCTATCAACATTTACAGCATATCTGAAATTCGAAAGGACCTTTGACAGCATTAGGGAGATGCAAGAATGAAGACTTGAGTTTGAAGCCCCAGCACGCACATAAAACCCCAGCACTGTGGTGCGCGCGGAAACAAGAGGATCCCTGGGGTTTGCAGGCTGACAGCCTAGCTCCAGATTCACTGACAGATCCCGTGTGAAGGGAATTAAACAGTAACAGAGCAAGACACCCGATGTCCTGCCTGGCTTCCACATGGGCGTGGGCATCTGCACACACATGTGACATGCACTGCACACACACAAAAGAGAGGCTCCTCCAAGAAAAAGGGAATGTTGTAACTTTTATAGCACAGTGGTCATCATGTCTATGGTCAACCTGACCACATCTGTAATTTACAAAAACCCAAGCAGCTGGGCACACCTGTGAGGGTTTTTTTTTAATTAATTAAATAATTTGAAGTTGGAAGATCCACTTTTTTTAAAGATATGTTTATTTTACATATGAGTGTTCTCTCTTCATGTACAGCTGCATGCCAGAAGAAGGCATCAGCTCACATTATAGATGGTTGTGAGCCACCACGTGGTTGCTGGGAATTGAACTCAGGACCTCTGGAAGAGCAGACAGTGCTCTTAACCTCTGAGCCATCTCTCCAGCTCAGGAAGACTCACTTTTAATCTGGATTTTTTAAGAGAATGATCCACCTTTAATCTGGGCCACAGCTTCCAGGGGCAGCCTATTTAAGGGTATGGAAGAGGAAAGCGTGCTCTCTTTGCCTGCTTGCCCTCACTCTTGCTAGCTAACTTCCATTCCTCCACTGGCATTAGAGCCTACTTCTTCAGGATTCTAATGTATACTGCAGATGAGTTGAGACATCTATCCTCATGGACTGAACAACTACTGGATTCTTGGGCCTCCCATTGGTAGACAGCCAAAGTTGGTTAGACTACTAGCTGGACACAGCCTGTAAGCCATTGTTATAAATCACAGGGGGGCGGGGGGAAGATAGAGATAGATATTCTGAATCCTAACAAATACAATGACGTTAATCACAGAGGATGAAACCCAGGACCCTCCACGGTAGTGAACAAATCAAGCTAGGAACACAGCATTTTTGTGCTATCACTTTGAAAAAATATCTTTTATTAAAAAAAATAATAAGGGGGCTGGGAAGATGGCTCAGAAGTTAATGTAACTTGCTACTCTTACAGAAGACCCAGGTTCATGAACCCACATGATAGATCACAACCATCCATAACTCAAGTTCCAGGGAATATGATGCCTTCTGTCTTAGCTAATTTCTATTGCTGTGATAAGGCACCATGATCAAGGTCACTTTTAAAAGAGTTTATTGGGGGTTTCAGAGAGTTAGAGTCTGTGATCATCATGGTGGAAAACATGGCAGTGGGCAGGCAGAGAGAGCTTTCATCTTGATCTACAAACACAAAGCAGAGAGAGGGGGGGAGGGAAGGAGAGAGAGAGAGAGAGAGAGAGAGAGAGAGAGAGAGAGAGAGAGAAAGAGAGAGAGAAAGGGGCAGACAGACAGAGAACACGGTGAATACCATGTACCCACAAAATTCACTCCCAGTGACACACCTCCTCCAAGGCCACACCTTCTAACCCTTCCCAAACAGTTCCACCAACTAGAGACCAAGCATTCAAGTGCATAAGCCTATGGCAGAGGGGGTCAATCTCATTCAAACTACTACACCCTCTTATGACCTCCGTGGGCACCACACACACATGTGGTACACATACAAACATACAGGCAAAACACTCATACATATAAAATTGAAATAAATAGACCTAAGGAAAAAATATTTTATTTTATTTGGTTTTTCAAGACAGGGTTTTTATGTGTAGCCCTGGCTCTCCTAGAACTCACTCTGTAGACCATATATATGTGCCACTACTACTCAACTTAAATACACAATTCTTTTTTTTTTTTTTTAAAGAAACTTCCTAAAATTTTTTTTTTTTTTTTTTTTTTTGGTTTTTCAAGACAGGGTTTCTCTGTGTAGTTCTGGCTGTCCTGGAACTCACTTGGTAGACCAGGCTGGCCTCGAACTCAGAAATCCGCCTGCCTCTGCCTCCCAAGTGCTGGGATTAAAGGCGTGCGCCACCACCGCCCGGCAAATACACAATTCTTAATTAGAAAAAAAATTAAACCCAGCCAGACCTGGTGATATAGGCTTATAATCACAAATATTTGAGAGACTGAGGCATGAGGATTGTAAGTTCAATGACTGTCAGATCTATAGAGTAAGTTAAAGGCCAGCCAGGGTGAATTACTGAGACCTTGTCTCAAAATAAGTAAAAATAGTGCTAAAAGAGGATTCAATCATAGAACATCTACCTAGAATCCCCCAGTGAGGGGCTGGGGTGTGGCTCAGTGGTAGAGCCCCTGCCTAGAATCCCCCAGTGAGGGGCTGGGGTGTGGTTCAGTGGTAGAGCCCCTGCCTAGAATCCCCCAGTGAGGGGCTGGGGTGTGGCTCAGTGGTGGAGCCTGCCTAGAATCCCCCAGTGAGGAGCTGGGGTGTGGCTCAGTGGTAGAGCCCCTGCCTAGAATCCCCCAGT
>NW_021627528.1:0-22605 GCF_004785775.1 Grammomys surdaster | reverse complement strand
TCACTGGGGGATTCTAGGCAGGAGCTCTACCACTGAGCCACACCCCAACCCCTCACTGGGGGATTCTAGGTAGAGGCTCTACCACTGAGCCACATCCCAGCCCCTCACTGGGGGATTCTAGGCAGAGGCTCTACCACTGAGCCACACCCCAGCCCTTCACTGGGAGATTCTAGGCAGAGGCTCTACCACTGAGCTACACCCCAGCCCCTCACTGGAGGATTCTAGACAGGAGCTCTACCACTGAGACACACCCCAGCCCCTCACTGGGGGATTCTAGGCAGGGGCTCTACCACTGAGCCACGCCCCCATCTTCTCTCTGAAGTATTCTAGACAAATTCCTTCCACTGAGCTGTATTCCCAACCTCTCCCCAGTTTGAGACAGAGTTTCCCTCTGCAGTCTATGCTGTTTCCTAATTTGGTAAAATTTTTCCCATTGCAGCCTCCAGAGTCCTGGGATTACAGGCATGCACTACCACCCAGGCATCTGGAACATTATCGAGTTGAATGTGACTTCCTTGTTTGTTTCTTGACAAAGATCTGAGGTAAGTAACATTTGTTGCATCACAGGCACACCTGTTGGCTCAGCAGAAGTATTACTGAAAGCATGGCCCCAGAGGCTGCTCTGTCCCCACCACACTTCTGTCCCGTGTGTCATCTTGGGCGGAGTCCTAAGTACAGATGCTTTTGGGGTTGGGAGAGGTGTGTAGGACACTCGAGTTCCTGCTGGCCAGTCTCCTTGCAGCACGAGGACCAAGGAAGTCCCCCATTAGCTACCCCAAGTGGGAGGAAGGACTTAAAGCTACCTTCCCCCAGAGCACTGAGCCTCTGAGGACACAATACCTCTGTGGTAGTAATACTTCCTCAACGTCACACGCCACAGGAAGAGTGAGTATGGCTGCCCCGGGACATGACCAATGGACCAGGGACCCTGTGGAGTGACCACCCTCCCTCAGCCCAGAGCCTCAAGCAGAGGGGATCTCCCACAGTGTCAGAGGAAACCATTGTGTCCTCCAAGGCCACCCGGAGGACAAAGGACCATCCTTCTGTGCACACTGGCCTCTGTCACAGCTCCCCCACCCAGCTGGTACGCAAAGGGGCTACTCTTGTTTGGTTCCATTTTTTTGTTTTTTCCTCCTTTAGGAGAAAAATGGTGGGAGGCCCCACTACGCCACATCATGCTACACTAGAGACCAAGGGTGTTCCAGCTGAGCCCAGCCCCTTCTACCCTGCGCTGCCTGCCTTCCTCCTTCTTGCCTGTCCCTGTTGAGCCTTGGTTCAGTGAGTGACCCTCTGACTCAGGTACCGTCTCACCTCTAGAGACTCTGCAGTAGATGACAGATTACCATCTGCAGGGGATCATCCAGACAGCAGAGACACAGGCCACAGGCAAATGTTGAGATAGAAGACTGCTGTGGTGGTCTATGCCTCTGCTCTTAGCCTCTGAAAAACTGAGTCTGGTGGATTGGGCTAGCCTAGGGTACAGAACAGGACTGTATGAAAAAGAAAAACAAAGGCTGAGATGGCTCAGTCGGTAAAGTGTTGGCCTTGCAAGCAATAATATGTGAATTCGAGCCCGGGAATCCCTGTGAAACTTCTGGGCATAGTGGCCAAGGTCTGTAACCCCTGTGCTGGGGCCCAAGGAGTACAAATGGGCAAATCTTTAGGGTTCATTGGTTGGCTCTCCTACATGAATCAGTGAGTCCCAAACTAGTGAGAGACTCTGCATTAACAAAACAAGGTGGACTGAAGGGATGACTCAACGGACAAGAACTTGTCACACAAGCCTGACAACTCAACCGGCTGATCCCTGAACTCATGCAAAGGTGAAAGGACAGAATTGACTCTACGAAATTGTCCTGTCACCTCCATATATGTGTGATGTCAAAAGCACCACACCCCATCACACGTATGCACGCACGCATGCACGCACGCACGCACACAGCCCAATACAATAGATAGAACTGAAGTTATAAAACAAAGGGGCTGGTACTTGAGGAACTGATGACTGAGGTTGACCCCTGCCTTCCATACGCATGTGCACACGCATGGACACATGCACACTTCACACATGTGCATGGACATACACACTAGGAAAAAGAAGAAAAGGAAAAAAACACTAAAAAAAAACCCCTCTGAATTTAGACTCTTGGGGTGGCCTGGCCTCTGCATATTTTTAGAGGACCAGAGCTAGCCAGAGGTGGTTGGACAGCAGAAGGTCACCTGTACAGTAAAGTTCTGCAGAGTCCCCAAAGATCATTGGATTTCTAGAGTGCCAAGACTCCAGGACCAGTGAACATCTCCCTTCTGACACAGACAGACCAAGGTTTCCAGGAACTCAGGAGTGCCCAGGGCAGGGTACCCAGTACAGGGCCAGTTCTGCCTCCCTTCTCAAGCACTTCAGTCAAGTGGGAAAGATAGCAGTGGAGACGTGAAGGTAAGGATCATTGTAAGAGCTGGGCCCAGAGTACATGAATGTCACCCTTGGCCTACGTGCCCAGAGCACTCCTGGGTAGCCATCAGGCCAGTGAGGGTTCCTCCTTGTCGTCAGACCATCCTGGGTGTGGGCATCCTTCAGTCTTCCTCATGTCCACATGCATATCCAGATCCCCAGAAGGCAGGTCAGGTCAAGCCCATGCCCCAACGTGAGTCACGTAATTTCTTTGAAAAGAAAATGGAGTCACATGAGGTCTACATGAGCCCAACAATCCAAGAGACTGCCAGCCGGGTAACCTATCCCTACTGGAACAGCACAGCATTTGGGGTACCTCGGGGTCTAACACTCTCAAATCCAGGCAAATCCAAGCAGATCGAATGCCAGGCTATATTCAACATCCCATGACCTCAAATGGGTCCACTGCGGACCTTGAAGACAATGTGCTGTGTCAGTAAAATATGCTTGGGAGGCTCCAAGACCTTCAGAAAAAATGGTACAGCCAGCTCTGGATTCAGCAAACAGCCAACTGGAACATAACAGCACTTTGGAAAACACATCTCCAGGAGACATTCACACATCCCTGTTCATTGCAGGGTAGCTAAGGATTTACATAAAGAAAATGTGCCATATGCCCCCAGTGAAATACTGCTCAGCCTTAGAAGGACACTCTGACACGGTGTGAATGTGTGGATCTTGAGGATGCTTTGCTCAGTGACCAGCAGCCATAGGATACATGCTGTGTCAAGTCAACATGACGCTCCCCAGAAGAGTCGGATTATTTTTAGATCAAGAATCTGTGAATTTGAGCCCCAGAACTCACATGAAACGTCTGGGCATAGTGGCCAGGGTTTATAACCCCCCACACTGGGACCTGGGGAGTACAGACAGGCAAGTCTTTGGGGCTCACTGTTGGCTATCCTACATGAATCAGTGAGTTCCAGGCTAAAAAGAGGCTGTTTTTATTTTACCCGTATGGGTGTTTTTGCCCACATGTGTGTCTGTGCAGGTGGAGATGGAAGAAGGAGTCAGATCCCCTGGAACAGAAACTTACAGACAGCTGGATGACAGTAGTC
The DNA here is from genome assembly GCF_004785775.1 of Grammomys surdaster. Classification (NCBI taxonomy): domain Eukaryota; kingdom Metazoa; phylum Chordata; class Mammalia; order Rodentia; family Muridae; genus Grammomys; species Grammomys surdaster. The sequence goes on along the minus strand of NW_021627528.1, from coordinate 19,098 downwards.
AAACCCAGTGTTCTTTAACCACTGAGCCATCTCTCCAACCCCAAAGTCAGACTTGTAGGGATAGGAAGTAGGAAGAGGGGAGTCAGGGGCTGGGGTGGGGCTGTGGAGTGACTCAGTAAAGAAACCAGATGAGATCAGTGTGGCAGTACAGACAGGAGGAAGGTTGGGGAGACAGGCCAGTGGGTAACGGCTCACTGTAGAAATGTAAGGATCTGAGTTCAATTGCCAGGAGCCATGTTTTTTAAAAGGTCAGATGTGATGGTGTATGGCTGAGTAGGTGGATACAGGTGGATGCCTAAGGTTTTGCTGGTCAGCCTGACTAAATTACATGTTCCTAGGCCAGTGAGAGAGACTCTCTCAAAACAAACAAACAAATAAACAAAATGGAGAGTGACTAATAAAGACACCTGGGGTTAAGCACTGACATCCACAGACATGTGTTCTCCTCCACTCCCCCCACACACAGAGCAAAGAGTTCTGGGGATGGGGATGGTGACAGCTGCACTGTTGATACCATAGTTAATCTCATGCTCCAAGCACTTTAACAATTTAAACAGATGTGCTCACCCAGAAACTCTGGCGACCTGAACAGTCAACAGCCCAACAGCCAGATGGGATACTGATGCCCAGTTCCCGGGTGCACACAGTACTGCCATGGAGGAAAGCATCTTTAAGACAGGAAGAACCTCTTCTCCTGAAACATGAAGAATCCTACCGACCTAAAGCTCACAGGGACAGTGTTAACCTTCGAAGGGATGGGGGCACCCCCAAAACAAGAAGTCTAGACACAACCAGGAAAGACCCCAGACCCCATTCCCAATCTCGTATGCTTGCAGTTGGGTGTCCTTTTCAGCAGAAATGCTGTATCCCATGAATAGAATAAATTGGAAAATATTTTTCTACTAGAAAACTGGATTCTAGTTCTGGCAAACATACACTCACTGCCTAGCGGTTACAAGGTCTCTGTGAAGAGCCGTGATTTTTTAACTAAGACTGGACTTTGGGCCTCTGATCTTGCTGGTCCTGCTAGTGGGAAAAGAGTACTCATCCTGGAAGGGTGCTCCAGAAAACCTAGCACACTGGCCTGTCCGGAGGCAGGGTACAGATCCTGCCTAGAAAGGCAGAGCTGGTGAAACCCCTCTCATGTCCCCACCCGGGTAAAGGCAGATGGACTGCTGTTGCCCTAATGGCATCCTCACAGACCTCCCTGGCCTGAGGGAGGGGTTACGGAACGCAGCACGGAGGCCACAGAAGCTTGCTGAGAGTAATCACAGTGATTATAGTAACATATGCCCCCCTAAAACAGTGAGGACTGACACACCAGCTTCTCGCTCCCAACAGCTTACTGGACGCCCTTTGATTCCTTCAAAGCTGGCCCCCATGTGTTTACCCTGCATCTCCCATATCACTGTCCAGCTTCTTCTGTGCCCATTCCTGTGGGTGCTCCCTGCTGCCCACCTCTGTTACCACTGGAAAGTCTGAGAGACTGACGGAGGTGTTGGGGACTTTTTCACAGTGCTGTAGGGAGGCGAGGCCGGACACACCCACTCCTAGGTCCATCTTTGTACCACCCGCAGCCTACATCCTGAACTCGAGGCTTTAGCCAGGAAGCGGCATCCACCCACGATGCCCAGACATCCTGGTTTGGCCAGCCAGCGTCCAGCAAGGGCCTCTAAGCCGCCTTTGAGCCTGAACCTCCCGGCTGGGGAGGGAGGTGGGGCAGACTGAGACAATATATTTAAGGAACTGTTTTGTGAAGGTGAGCTCACTTTTTCCTTCACTAAATCGTCTCCACCTGTCCCCAGGTTGGTGGGTGGCCAGCTCGAGCTCTGACCATCGTTACATGACAGTGGGGCCAACCAGAGGCTGGGGAAACCTCAAGCCAGGCTCCCACTCTGGCCCCTTATTGACTCATTGGAGCCTGGAAGGTATCTGTCAGGGAGGGTTGGAAGGGTCTAGTTCAGATGAGCTGTGACTTTGGAGCCTTGAAAAGGACGGTGTAGAGGTGTGTGGGATTCATATTCAAGGGGGTCAAGGACACAAGTCTGGGGTCAGCATCATGAGTTTATGTGGCTTTCACTTTTGCAGTGGGGACAGTGAGGTAGAGGCTGGCTTCTGAAAGTTAATGGAATAGCACAGGCTTAAACACTGAGCACTCTGTGACCATCCAGGGCAGTGACCCCCTCCCTCCTTAGCCATACCTGGGGTCTTCCACAGCAAGTGGCTCAGGGGCCTCCAGGGAAAACCACAGATGTAGCGAGCCAGGGGCACAAGATGGCCACCTACCCTCAGATACATGGGAGCTAATCTGAGGAGGGAGGTGGCCACTGCAATTGGGGTGACAGTGGATGTGGGTTTGGAGGGCTTCCTTGGGGATGAAAGGCTGCCTAGAACCTTCAGGAGGTGGGGCCTGCCTAGTACACAATGGGAATTGGGCAGGAAGGCTGCTCTGGGGAGAATCCCGTGGTGTGGGGGACCCTCTGGCCACTGTGGACCCCATGCTCACTTCTCTGGGATGAACCCCAGGGTGGAAAGGACCAGAGCAGAGCCTCCTTGCACAGTCTGTACAAGATTTTGACTCACCCACACCCTTCCTGGAGATGTACATGGCTGGAGGTGGGAATGGGGAGGGTGGGCACTCAGGGACTCCTTTTTTTTGTTTTTTGTTTTTTGTTTGTTTTTCGAGGCAGGGTTTCTCTGGGTAGTCCTGGCTGTCCTGGAACTCACTCTGTAGACCAGGCTGGCCTCGAACTCAGAAATCCACCTGCCTCTGCCTCCCAAGTGCTGGGATTAAAGGTGTGCGCTACCACCGCCCGGCTTCAGGGACACCTTAACCTTCAGGACAGCCAGCACTTTTCCTATACCCACTTATTTGGCGAAGTCAAAGACTATGTGACCCAGAATCCCCTGGGGTCATCCCAACCTTGTCTTTGAGATGGAATTGAAAGATTCTAGGTGACTTTGGTGAGCACAAAGGAGGTCACATTTGGACTGGGATACATCGCTCAGTTGGTAGCGTGTTTGCTTAGCATTCATGAAGTCTGGGGCGGTGGGCAGGGGGTTGAGGGGGGATGGCAGTGGGCAGTGGGGACCTCCATCTCCAGCACCACATAAATCAGATACAGCCACACAGCTCTGTAATCCCAGCACTCAGGAGGTGGAGGCAGGAGGATCAGAAACTCAAGGATATTCCCCAACACCTGAAGAGTCTGAGTTCAATGTAGAAAAAAAATGGAGGGGGAAGAAAGGGAAGAGGAGAAAGACCGAGGGGGAGGGGCAGCCTCATGTTCCAAGGAAAGCATGGGCCCAGATCAGAAGCCACACGGGCTCCCAGGTCACAGGGGGAGGGGCTGGTCTTCTGTTGTCACTAAGGTCAGCATTCATCAACACTCCACTGCAGACAGAGGGCCTGGAGCGTATTGAAGGATGAATAAGAGTTTGCAAGGCGAGGCAAAGCTAAAAGTAGAAAACTTGGGAAAGTCGAGGCCCTGAGGTGTGAGTTACTGTTTACTAATTTCCTGTTGATTCCCATCCACCCCATGAAGTAACCACACCACCTCCGGGGCAGGTCCATGTTGAATATTTCCAGGGGTACTATGGTAGCTGGGAATGCCCCTGGAGAGGACGAGCTAGCACACACTGTGGAAGGAAAAGACGGAGCAATGAGTGGTGGTTTTAGGGCCAGGAGTGGGCTAGGTAACATGGGATCAGGGCTTGGGAGAGGAGCTACGGGTGCAAACTATGGAGGATGGGTAGAGCGCTTGCCTGACATGCAAAAAACCCCAAATTCCACCCCCAGCATGGTATAAACCAACGCTTGTCATCTCTGGTCTCAGGAGATGGAGGCAAGAGGACTAATAGTTAAGGACCATCCTTGGCTACATAATGAGCTTAGACTAGCCTGAGCTACATGAAACTCTCATTTATTATTTTATCTTATTTTATTTAGGATTTCTCTGTGTAGCCCTGACAGGAACTCACTCTGTAGACCAGACTGACCTTGAACTCAGAGATCTGCCTGCCTCTGCCTCCCGAGTGCTGGGATTAAAGGCGCTCGCCACTGCCACCTGGCAGCCCCCATCTTTTAAAAACAAAATCAAACGACAACAAAAACCCAAAACCACTATAAACTAAAAATTAGCAATGAGTCACCCACACCTCCCAGCAATCTCAACCTATCAGAGCAACTCCCAACAGAGAGAGCGGTCCTTGGGACCCACTTATACAAACTGCTAGGGACCAAGGTCTCCTCCCTCCCTCCCTAACAGAAGAGCCTAACATCAGAACAAGTTTTTAGTCGTCTGCCTCACACTTCCTCTGAGTGAGTAGCCAAGGGATCGCTACCTCCCAACTCAGCTTCCTTGTTTGGGGAGACAGGAGGCCATCCCTCCCCTGAGATCCAGACCAGGGGTTGAGCTGTCAGATTCACCAGGTCAGCTTTGCGTGTGCCCCACTTGGGACGCCAGGGTGACTCACTTCCTATGTGGTGGCTCCGGAAGCAGGTGGGCCAGTGTGGTTCCCAGAATTGCATTGTGGGACAAAGTTGGGCTGCTGGGGAAATCAGAAAAGGATTTTCCCAGAAATAGCCCGGCTGGACATAGGTTCAGGAGCAGAGGCCAGGCCCAAAATAGCTCTCCTAACCCCAGGGCTCAACAGGCAGGGTGTGGCCAAGACACCTCCAAGGCAAGGAGGGCACAGCAAGTCCCCTCCAGGTGGGGCACAAACTATGGCTAATTAGAAGGTGAGACTAAGCTAAGTCACAGCCCAGCAGTGACCCTGGGGCTGGCCTAGGAACTGACCCGTCATGCTAAGGACCCGAAAATGTCCTGGGGAGACTCTGTCTATGTCCTCTGCTTCATCTGGAGACAGACCTTCAAGAAATGGGTCACAGAAAATAGCCCCCCCGAAAGCAATTGATCAGAGCAGGGAGTGTGGTACGCCTGCTGACACCCACCCTGAAGAGCTGACGTAGAGTACAACACTGAAAGGAGAAGCAGATACTCAGGGTGCCAGCGAGAGGAAGTGAGGGGACACACATCAGGATGATACCAGCCCAGTGGCAGCCCAACAGTAGGTCAGACTCCCAGAGGCAAGAGGAAGCCCCAGACTGACTCAGAGAGAGACCATAGCCAGCTGTGATGGATGTCGTCATGCTGCTTGGGAGGATGATGTAAGAAAGTTACCGTGAGCTTGAGGGTAGCCTGGGCTATGAAGTGAGATCCTACGTCAGAAGAGACAAAGCCATAAAGGATTTGGATAGAAAACAGACCCCTCAGCTCAGGGAAACATGTTCTGACAACGGGAGCCAGACAAGGGGCCATTAGTGCCATTCCAGTCAGAGGACGCTGGGCGCTTGGAAAGGGTGGCCATGGAGGTAGGAGGGAGGGCCAGCTGAAAGCACGGGGTGGGGTTCTAGAGGGGCTACTTCTAACATTACAGAGATCGAGAGAGTGGTGTGTGCTGGGGAGTGGGGCAGGGGACGCTCTACACACCTGTGAGCCTTTTGCTCTGACAGTCCCTCTGTGAAGCTTGGGTGCACACTGGCACAAAAGTGGACAGTCACCCCATGTCACATCAATATCTCTAGGGTCTAAAAACATGGAATTGCCCATGTGGCAACCACGAACTCCCACTGTAAGCCCACAGCATTTGCAGGCAGGACCTAGCCAAACAGAACACCGTAGGGTACTTTCCCAGTAGACTGTCTGTGAAAGCAACAAAGAACCCTACTGGGCCTGCACCTGCCGGTCACAGCTCTCCTTCCAAACTGGGCTTTTATAGCCTTATACTAACACTTAGACAAAAATGCATTCTTGTTCTTGAATAAAACAGTTGAAATACAGCTGGGGGGTAGGGTGTGGCTCAGCACTGAAGATCCTGCCTAGACTCCCCCAGGGAGGGGCTGGGGCATGGCTTAGTAGTAGATCACCTGCCTACAATCCCCCAGTGAGGGGCTGGGGTGTGGCTTAGTGGTAGAGCCCCTGCCTACAATCCCCCAGTGAGGGGCTGGGGTGTGGCTCAGTGGTAGAGCCCCTGCCTAGAATCCCCAGTCAGGGGCTGGGGTGTAGCTCAGTGGTAGAGCCCCTGCCTAGAATCCCCCAGTCAGGGGCTGGGGTGAGGCTCAGTGGTAGAGCCCCTGCCTAGAATCCCCCAGTGAGGAGCTGGGGTGAGGCTCAATGGTAGAGCCCCTGCCTAGAATCCCCAGTCAGGGGCTGGGGTGTAGCTCAGTGGTAGAGCCCCTGCCTAGAATCCCCCAGTCAGGGGCTGGGGTGAGGCTCAGTGGTAGAGCCCCTGCCTAGAATCCCCAGTCAGGGGCTGGGGTGTGGCTCAGTGGTAGAGCCCTGCCTAGAATCCCCCAGTGAGGGGCTGAGGTGTGGCTCAGTGGTACAGCCCCTGCCTAGAATCCCCCAGTGAGGGGCTGGGGTGTGGCTCAGTGGAAGAGCCCCTGCCTAGAATCCCCCAGTGAGGGGATGGGGTATTACTGAGTGGTAGAGCCCCTGCATAGAATCCCCCAGTGAGGGGCTGGGGTATGACTCAGTGGTAGAGCCCCTGCCTAGAATCCCCAGTCAGGGGCTGGGGTGTGGCTCAGTGGTAGAGCCCCTGCCTAGAGTTCCCAGTGAGGGGCTGGGGTGTGGCTCAGTGGTAGAGCCCCTGCCTAGAATCCCCCAGTGAGGGGCTGGGGTGTGGCTCAGTGGTAGAGCCCCTGCCTAGAGTTCCCAGTGAGGGGCTGGGGTGTAGCTCAGTGGTAGAGCCCCTGCCTAGAATCCCCCAGTGAGGTGCTGGGGTGTGGCTCAGTGGTAGAGCCCCTGCCTAGAATCCCCCAGTGAGGGGCTGGGGTGTGGTTCAGTGGTAGAGCCCCTGCCTAGAATCCCCAGTGAGGAGCTGGGGTGTGGCTCAGTGGTAGAGCCCCTGCCTAGAATCCCCAGTGAGGGCTGGGGTGTGGCTCTGTGGTAGAGCATCTACCTAAAATCCCCAAGGGAGGAGCTGGTGTTTGAGTGACAGAACACTTGTCTAAGTCCTAAAAGCTTAAAAGTTCTATCCCTAGCACCAAAAACAAACAAACAAACAGACAAACAAAACCTTAGGAATCTATTCAGAAAGAAATGCTGCCAGCTTGCATTTGTGAGACCTGTTGCCAAGCTGTGTGAAGTCTTTAAGACAAGCATGCAGAGAGGACCTGTTGTCCAAAAAACGTGACGGAGAGATACTCACATCGACTTCTCCTTGGTCAATCACATAGAAATTATCTCCTTCGTTCCCTACAACAGAACAAAGAGACAACAGATGTAAAATGTGAAACCAAATGAGCTGGATATTCTTGGTGATCTGGCAAAGAACCCTTGTAACTACGTGTGCCAGCCAGTGCCAAGTAATACCAGCCCCAGGTGCCAATTCCCGGGCATGGAGCACCGCCCCCTCTCTCATGCTGGAAATGAACCCTGGGTCTCTTGCACACCAGGTGAAGGCTCTACGTACTCTCTTCACACATTAAATCCTTCAGGTTGGTCTTGAACTCAAAATCCACCTCCCCGGCTTCTTGGATTGCTGGGTTGATAGATTAAAGTTACCTGTTGTGCTCTGCCTCATTAGTTTCCTTTTCTCCTCCCTCCTCCTTTCCCTGCCTGCCTATCCCCTTCCCCTGTCTGTTTGTTCTGACACAGGGTCTCTCACTATGTAGCCCTAGCTAGGCTGGAACTCACTATGTAGACCAGGCTGGCCTTGAACTCACAAAGGTCAGCCTGCCTCTGCCTCCCTGGCCTTGAACTCAAGACAATCTTCCTGCCTCAACCTCTCAAGCACCCACCACCTCTGGCAGTTTCTTAAGTTGGTCAGGACAGGTGACAGGCACCTGGAAGGGAACGTACCTTGCTGTATGACTGTTTCCCCATCGATGTGAGTGACAGGAAACATGGCATCAAATATGTCACTGAAAAACAAACACAGACAGGAGCTGCAGGAGGCACCAGCCAAGTTAACCTGCTTCCTACAACGTACACCCCATCCTGTCCATTCACTACCTCAGAATTCAGTCTGCAGGCCTTGGGGAGACGATCCCTCCAAGTTAAAAGAGGAACTAAGGCCTTCACTAGCCGTGCTGTGAGGAGCCACATGGGCAGTCTGCACACAGCCAACAGGAGAAGCCTGCTTGTTTGGTTTCTTTGTTTATTTTCTTTTCTTGAGATAGTGTATCATGTAGCACAGGCTGGCTATGTAGCTGAGAATGACTTTAACTTCTGAGCCTCCTGCCTCTGCCTCCAAGTGCTGAGATTATAGCCACTGCTCTGGGTTTATGGGGTGCAAGAGATTAAACCCAGGGTTTCTGCATGCTAGGCTAGCACTCTAACAATTGAGTCATATCCCCAGCCCCTGCCTGACTTCTTACAAGAAAGGAATGAGTTTATGGGCACTGTTTTTACAATCCAGTTAAGAGAATAAGTCACAGTCGGTTATGAGCACTTCTCGTGCCAATAAATACAATTTGTTTGGGACGTGGCCATCGAGCCTGATTATGTGGATTTTGCTGGCTTCCCCCCCCCAGCTTTTTTCCCCTTCTGGAGGAAAATATTTACAGTCACAGGAGTGTTCATAATTCCAGACACAGAGATGAGACAGCAGGACTGGGGATGTAGCTCGATGGTAGAGCACTTGTCTAACATGGGAGAAGCCTTAGGTTTAATTCCCATGTACTCCAAAAATATAAAGAAAAGAGACATCAGTCAGCACCCAGATTTGCAGGACAGAGATGTATTAGGACACGTGGACCCCCAAAGTCTCAAAGCTGGGGAGCCCAAAGTGGTCTCTATGCCAACCCTGAGACTTGGTGGCTTCATCTTCTAAATATAGGTGTGCAATGTGCTGTTGGACAGAAGCTAAGGGGAGTGAGGGAGGCTGGGCTATCAGGGTCACCAGAAATAGTGGGAACATGCAACATGGCCACATCTGTGCCATCTCACCAGCACAGCCATTAGAACATAGTCCGAAATGCCAGCCCATTCTCCTGAAATATAACATCCACCATCAGAGACCTGCCTGTCTCTAGGGCTCCTGGCTCCCCAAGACAGGAGGCTGTGCTGCTGGGGAGGCTAAGGTGCAAGTACAGAATCCCCAGCCAGGGAGTGTTCATGCCTGGAAACACCCGGCACTTCCCTGTCTGCCCTGAATGTTCAAAACGGAGTGGACAGAGATTGGTAGATTGAGGCAAGCCTCAGAAGAACTCAAGAGCCCTCTCTGGCTGGAAAATATACAAAGCCATCTGGGGAGAAAACACAAAGTAAAATCCAGACTGGTCCGTGCTCTGGTTCCAACCTTCAGAGCACATAACTAACTCTTTACAAGGCCTGTGGGAGATCAGCCTGGTCAACACTCCATCACCGAGAAAGGAAAACACTCGAGGCCTCGCCCCCTACTGAGGATCCAGTTAATAGTTGCTAGGGGAGGGGCTAATGAGGCCCCGCCCCTTCCTGAGGCTCTATAGAGTTTATAATTGCTGGGAGAGGGCTCATGAAGCCCCACCCCCCCAGGGCTTTATAGATAGTTATTGGTTGATGGGGGAGGGGAGAGATTTTCTTCAGTGGTATAGCCACTGGCAAGGTGCCCGTGCTCCTGAGGATAACCCCTCAGCCATGCTCCTGTAAGGATAGGGTTCTAGGACTCAAATCAGTCACCAAAGAAATAAAAGACACCGAGACAGAAGAGGGAGTAGTTGGGAAAAGAAAGGTCAGCTGGTGTGGGAGGAGGGCCAGAGAGGACAGAAGAGGTGAATAAGACCCAAGTGTAATTCATAATAAGACCCATCATCACTTATAGTTACTAATTTTTTTAAGCCCGGGCTATTCTCTCTCTGTCCAAACACGCTTCTCTGGAGCCCTTAACCCCTCTAACATCTTGGTTTTTACGTTGCTGTGCTAACTGAGAGGAGGAAGACAGTCAAAAGAGGGAGCTGTGGGCAGGTCTCGGGCCAACTCTGGATGTTTGTCCTCTGACAAGGGTACTTCTTGGCTATAGTATCTCCAGCATCTGCAGGAACCATCCCAGCCTGGCTGCATCTCCTCAAAATCACAAAACAAGGGTCTGAGGAAGAGCAGGTCTTTAACAAACGACCTTTTGGTTCCTCCCATGCTAAGATAATAACCCTCAGCTCAAAATGGTAGTGTGTGTGTGTCTGTGTGTGTGTGTGTGTGCTCACGTGTGCTCGTGTCTGTGGATACATGTGGAGGTCAAAGGGTGACAGTGTTTCTAAATCACTCTCCAGCTGATCTGTATAAACGTATGTGCTGTGATGTGTACAGTATATGTACACATATGTACAGTATATGTACATGTATGTGTGGGTGCACGTACCTTTGCACATGACGGGTGGCCAGAGGAGAGCAGGTGTTCTGCTCACTCCTTCTCTGCTTTACTCCTGTATCTGCCACTACAGCCCTGGGCTTATAGGCACATGTGCAGCCACACCAAGGTTTTTCTGAGGGTGCCAGGGATTCGAACTCAGATCTTCATGCTGACCCAGCAAGCAGTCTTACCCACGGAGCCCCAGCCAGCTTCATTTTTGAGACTAGATCTCTCACTGAACCTAGAACCTGGCCAGTAATCTCCAAATATCTTCCTGTCTCTGCCTCTCTTGTGGCTGAGATTACAGGACATGGTACTGCCCTTGGGTTCTGGGGTTAGGGCTAAGGTCCTTACACTTGCCCAACAAGCCATCTCTCCATCACAAGGGGGATTAGTGTGTGTGCGTGCGTGTGTGCATGCATGCGTACATGCATGTATGTGTGTGTGCACATGCATGCGTGCATGCATGCGTACATGCATGCGTGTGTAATCAGCACCACCCCAGCCTGCCCTGGGTTGTCACTCTGCCTGAACATTCCCATAGGAGGCCTGCTACTGTCTTGTGCATCTCTGTTCTCCCTCTTATCTGGGTGAAAATGCACCAATCTGGCAACTTTCTTTTCTTCTTTGGCCTCATTCTGTAGCCCAGGCTAACCCTGAACTCATAACACTCCTCCCACCTCAGCCTCCTAGAGCTGGATTACAGATGTGAGCAAGTTCAGGCAGCTTCTGGTGACTTTGTTTGTGGTCCTAGCCTCCTTTCATTCATCCCTCCCTGCCCTGAGGACTTTCCAGATATTCCCATGTTTATGCAATCACAGAGTGGGTCACAATGAACATTCCAGAGCTCCTCAAGATGAAGGCAGATAAATATGATCGAATCTCCCTATTGTATGGGCTTGCTTCCACTTGCACTTCTGCCTGGGTTGGCCAAGGTTGGAAAAGGACTGAAAATGTTTTCTGGGCAAACGGTCCCCAAACTGAGGGGTCTGGCTCTCGATGACAGCCACAGATGCTTGCACTCACCAAAGTAGGCTCACTGGGCATAGCCTTCTATCGAACATTATTGAAGGACCCCACATAGATATGTGAACATAACAATGTCCCCTCCACTGCCCAGCTGCAAGACCATCGCAGAAAACAAGCCAGGGACATGGAGACGCCAAAAATGCCATCTGAGCAGTCAGGCTGGGTCTCACTTACCACAGAAGCTTAGAAGCCAGGTTTCTTTATGAGAAACCTGACACCACTTGAGAAGACTCAACAAGCCTGGGTCCATGGCTCTACCCACTCCTCCTGCCTCCTTCCAACTCCAGACAAACCTAATCCCTTCCCTTTTCTCTTTCTCTCTCTTAGCACTTAATGGCATTAAAAGGTGCTGGCCTCCCCTGCCTATAAGAAGAAAAACAGTTTTCCACACTGATCCGGAAATCACCTCCAGAGGGTTCAACTGAAGCCACAGGCAGAAATCATAAACAGCCTCCCATTTGGAAACCCGATCAACCCACCCTTTCTTTCAACACCGCTGGCTGGTCACAATGCAGCAGCGGCTGGGCTAGCCGCTGGGGTGGCCATTGTTCAAGCAGACAGGGAAGACAAGACCATGAGATCTCTACCATAGGCACTAGCCTGGCACTGCCCTGAGTCCTTTTGGCCACCTCTGCTCTCATGCACACCTGTCCTCACAAAGTTGGAGTGGCAATGAACTCTGCTTCCACTTAGGGAAGCTGAGGACGATAGGTAACCTTATCCTGGCGCTCATCTGGCCTGTGGCTAAGAGCACAAACCTTTCGAAAGTCTTTACCTAGGCCATTGGTCCTCAACAACATCTCTTCCTCCTGCATAAGTCTCAGCTCTGGTGCTTTCTCAGTCTAAGTGGACAAGGGATGGAGAGGATGGACAGAAAAATAGTGACAGGTGGTTGGATGGGTGGATGAATAGATGGGTGACCAAATGGATGAAAGGATAGGTAGACAAGTGGATGGGTGAAGGGATGAAAGAATAAATGGATAGATGAGTGGATAGGTATATGAACAGGTAACAGAAGGATGGATGGATGGATAGATATACGAATAAGTGAACAAGTGAGTGGATGAGTAGATGGATAGGTGGGTGAGCAGATGGATGGATTCATGGGTGGATAGATGGGTGGATGGATGGACAGACGGATGGATAGATGGATGGACAGATGGATGGACAGATGGATGGGTTTGTGGATGGATGGATGGATAGATGGATGGATGGATGGATGGATGGATGGATGGACAGATGGATGGATGGATGGATGGATGGATGGACAGACGGATGGATGGATGGATGGATGGACAGATGGATGGACAGATGGATGGATGGATGGATGGATGGATGGATGGATGGATGGATGGATGGACAGATGGATGGGTTTGTGGATGGATGGATAGATGGATGGATGGATGGATGGATGGATGGATGGATGGATGGGCAGACGGATGGATGGATGGATGGATGGATGGGTTTGTAGATGGATAGATGGATAGATGAGTTTGTGGATGGATGGATGGGATGGATGGATGGATGGATGGATGGATGGATGGATGGATGGATGGATGGATGGACAGACGGATGGATGGATGGGCAGACGGATGGATAGATGGATGGACAGATGGATGGACAGATGGATGGGTTTGTGGATGGATGGATAGATAGATGGGTGGATGGATGGATGGATGGACGGACGGACGGACGGATGGATGGATGGACAGAAGGATGGATGGATGGACAGACAGATGGATAGATGGATGGACAGATGGATGGGTTTGTGGATGGATGGATAGATGGATGGATGGATGGATGGATGGATGGATGGATGGATGGGCAGACGGATGGATGGATGGATGGATGGATGGGTTTGTAGATGGATAGATGGATAGATGAGTTTGTGGATGGATGGATGGGATGGATGGATGGATGGATGGATGGATGGATGGATGGATGGATGGATGGATGGATGTGTTTGTGGATGGATGGATGGATGGATGGATGGACGGCTGGATGGATGGGGATAAGCATATGGGTTGGTGAATAGACTACAGAGTGAGATAGGAAAAAGGAATAGAAAGTTGCCAGACTGATGCCTTTCCGCCCAGATATGAGGGAGAACAGAGATGCACAAGGCAGTAGCAGGCCTCCTGTGTGGATGCTCAGACAGGGAGGGCCAACCCAGGGCAGAAAGAATGGAGAGTAGACGAACATTATCAGTGGGTTGGTGGATAAATAGACGTATGGATGACGTGGACAGGTGAATGGACAGCAGGTAGATAGGTGCACAGATTGGGTTCCAGGATTGGTGATGGACAAGTGGAAGATGGCTGGATGAGCGGTAGGTGATGGACCACAGACAAGTGGGAGGATATACAGGAGGACAGGAAAGAAGGCAAATGAATAGGATGGTGAGTAGGGGTGGGCATGGTGCAGCCTTTCTCAACACACACAGCAAAAAGGAAACTCTGTGGTGCTGCCTGCCGTGGGCATCACCTCCACATTAGGAACCCCTGTGATTCAGTGACGCGCAAACGTGTCCAGTGATTGACACTGGGACACTCTTTAGACAGAAGCCCAGAATGCACAGTCAGGAGTGTACTGAAATTCAAGGCCAGTTAGGGCTCCATAGTGAGACCCTGTCTCAAAAAACAAAAACAAATTTTAATCATAGTATTGCTAAAAACTATAATGTGTAGCCATTAAAAACTGATGGCACAGGGCCACAGAAACACTCTGCAGCTGAGAGTACTTGCTGTGCTTACAGGGCACCCAAGTTCAGTTCCCACCGCCATGTTAGGAGGTTCATGACCACCTGTAACTCCATCTCCAGAGGATCTAATCCCCTCATCTGGCCTCTGTAGGTACCTGTACCCACACATACGCACATCTAATTAAAATAAAAATAAATCTTCTAAAGAACCAATAATAAACATGATAAGGAACAAAGGATGTTTATAATGTTATCAGTGGGGAAAAGAATTACTAATAGAGAAACACAGTCTTAAAAATAATTCCAGCACTTGGGAGGCAGAGGATTACAGGGCTCTGTGGGTGGAAGGCTAGCCTTGTCTACAGAGTGAGTCCCAATACAGCCAGAGCTACACAGAGAGGCTCTGTCTCAAACAAGCGCATACATAAATAAATACAAAATAAATACATAAAAATCAAATAAATAAAGTGAAACAGTCGCCATGATGCTACACAGTTGCCTCCGGTAGAGAAGGGCTAGGCTAAGCCAGCCTCACATGTCATTTGTGAAAGGTCTCTCACGTTCTAGCTCAAGCTAGCTTTGAACTCTTGATCCCCCGCCTCAGCCTGCCAAGTCTAGTATTGGACTAAAAGACACATAACACCACACCCAGCTAACATTTTTAAAGCGTGACGCCCCAGGAAAAATCACAACTTTAAAATTCCAGAGCATGTCTCTGTGGATGTGGTTCAGACTCTAAACCCTTAACTTAACACACAGGGCAGAAACCAAGGGCTCGTGCAAAGCCAATATTCTGACACTAGTCCAGTGTGCCAGACCCACGTTCACAGTCTGCACGTGCCATGCCTGGCTGCCTCTCCTCACAGTCAGGCAGCTGGTAAAGCCTTTCAACCCTGAGAAACAGACCCTGCATCAAGCCCAAGGCACAGGACACACGAGATGGGACAGTCTTGGCTACATCCTGTCCTGTGAGTCTCAGAACATATTACTTCCTCACCCAACAGACACGGGCACTGTCTGCTCCAGTCAGGATGGGCTCAGGAATCCCCTGCCAGAAGACACTTTCCGAAGTCCCCACTTGCCCTGCCCCAGCCTCTACTGCCCTTCCCACAACCTCAGAAAAGGATGCCAGGGAAATGGGAAGATGGTTCCATCATAAAGTGCTTTCAAGAACCCGTGTCTGGCTCCTGCTTGTCATTTCATGGAGACATGGGAACATCCCTGGTGTGGGCTGGCCAGACACCCTAGCTAACTCCATGCCTGTCTCAAAGAACCAAATGAAAGCCTCTTAAGAAACAATGTCCAAGGTTGATTTCTAGCTTCCACATGTTCAGACACACATACTACTCTCATGCACACACGTGAGTGCATGCACACACATATGCACACACATGCACGCACATACATACATACATATACACACATGGATGCCAGTGTGTAAGGACCCCATAAGGACTGTAGTAAGTTGGTGAGAAACAGGGCAGGAAGAAACAGGTCTGCAAACCTTGGCAAAGATCCTGTTAGCCAGGGCTGGCCATTCAACAGTGAAAGCCACTCCTTAGTACAATGCTGTGGCTCTGGAGCTCAGAGGACAAACAAAGAAAAGTTTGGACTCCTACCTAAGGGGAAACTTCTTAATAGTCTCCCACTTAACTTCACTGCTAGGGCCCCAAGACCACTACTTTACAGACATGGTAACCAAGGCTCAGAATTGTAAGGGTACCACTGAGGCTGAACCCAGGCAGCATGTTCCAGTGTCTATACTGTGTCCCACACAAGAGCCTGCCTCACAGGCTCACACCTGCCTATCAGAATTCACCCAAGAACATGTGGAGAGGCTTGGCCTCTAGGGAAGATGGCCATTTGGAGCCCCAGATGCTATGAGGGTCCCACCCACCTGTGCTGGAAACAGACTTTGCCTCTGAAAATGTTCTGAGTAAAGATGTGCAGGCAGAGTGGACAGGCAGCACCCACGGACACGCTGCTGTATGTGAGCCATTCACTCAGCTCGAAGGTAAGCATCTGCTCCAGATCCCGCTGTTTCCTGAAGGGTTCTCTGGCCATGCCCAAATTTTGTGAGATATTCCCTCTAGCAATTTTGTTTAAACCTCGGATACAGAATGTAACCATTGCTCACGACACTCTCTGTGCCCTCAGACCTCAGGTGCTGTAGCATCTCTTCTTCATATCAGCACACACTCCTAACAGCCTGCAGACCACAAGCTGGAGGCAGGCCACCAGGTAAACACCCCACCCCCAACCCCAGCAACTTATCCAAAGGAGTCCTACCTCCTTCCTAGGCTCAGTATCCCAGAAGGAGGAAGGGGAGGGAGAAAAGTCTATGGAGCCAATGAGAACACATCACAGAGATCCTAACAACCAATCAATGCGCATCTTGGTCCTGTACCCATGACTGGACCCACCGAGGCTGGAGTTAGTGGATGCGGGAGTCTGGAAGGCTATAGCTATCAACATTTACAGCATATCTGAAATTCGAAAGGACCTTTGACAGCATTAGGGAGATGCAAGAATGAAGACTTGAGTTTGAAGCCCCAGCACGCACATAAAACCCCAGCACTGTGGTGCGCGCGGAAACAAGAGGATCCCTGGGGTTTGCAGGCTGACAGCCTAGCTCCAGATTCACTGACAGATCCCGTGTGAAGGGAATTAAACAGTAACAGAGCAAGACACCCGATGTCCTGCCTGGCTTCCACATGGGCGTGGGCATCTGCACACACATGTGACATGCACTGCACACACACAAAAGAGAGGCTCCTCCAAGAAAAAGGGAATGTTGTAACTTTTATAGCACAGTGGTCATCATGTCTATGGTCAACCTGACCACATCTGTAATTTACAAAAACCCAAGCAGCTGGGCACACCTGTGAGGGTTTTTTTTTAATTAATTAAATAATTTGAAGTTGGAAGATCCACTTTTTTTAAAGATATGTTTATTTTACATATGAGTGTTCTCTCTTCATGTACAGCTGCATGCCAGAAGAAGGCATCAGCTCACATTATAGATGGTTGTGAGCCACCACGTGGTTGCTGGGAATTGAACTCAGGACCTCTGGAAGAGCAGACAGTGCTCTTAACCTCTGAGCCATCTCTCCAGCTCAGGAAGACTCACTTTTAATCTGGATTTTTTAAGAGAATGATCCACCTTTAATCTGGGCCACAGCTTCCAGGGGCAGCCTATTTAAGGGTATGGAAGAGGAAAGCGTGCTCTCTTTGCCTGCTTGCCCTCACTCTTGCTAGCTAACTTCCATTCCTCCACTGGCATTAGAGCCTACTTCTTCAGGATTCTAATGTATACTGCAGATGAGTTGAGACATCTATCCTCATGGACTGAACAACTACTGGATTCTTGGGCCTCCCATTGGTAGACAGCCAAAGTTGGTTAGACTACTAGCTGGACACAGCCTGTAAGCCATTGTTATAAATCACAGGGGGGCGGGGGGAAGATAGAGATAGATATTCTGAATCCTAACAAATACAATGACGTTAATCACAGAGGATGAAACCCAGGACCCTCCACGGTAGTGAACAAATCAAGCTAGGAACACAGCATTTTTGTGCTATCACTTTGAAAAAATATCTTTTATTAAAAAAAATAATAAGGGGGCTGGGAAGATGGCTCAGAAGTTAATGTAACTTGCTACTCTTACAGAAGACCCAGGTTCATGAACCCACATGATAGATCACAACCATCCATAACTCAAGTTCCAGGGAATATGATGCCTTCTGTCTTAGCTAATTTCTATTGCTGTGATAAGGCACCATGATCAAGGTCACTTTTAAAAGAGTTTATTGGGGGTTTCAGAGAGTTAGAGTCTGTGATCATCATGGTGGAAAACATGGCAGTGGGCAGGCAGAGAGAGCTTTCATCTTGATCTACAAACACAAAGCAGAGAGAGGGGGGGAGGGAAGGAGAGAGAGAGAGAGAGAGAGAGAGAGAGAGAGAGAGAGAGAGAGAAAGAGAGAGAGAAAGGGGCAGACAGACAGAGAACACGGTGAATACCATGTACCCACAAAATTCACTCCCAGTGACACACCTCCTCCAAGGCCACACCTTCTAACCCTTCCCAAACAGTTCCACCAACTAGAGACCAAGCATTCAAGTGCATAAGCCTATGGCAGAGGGGGTCAATCTCATTCAAACTACTACACCCTCTTATGACCTCCGTGGGCACCACACACACATGTGGTACACATACAAACATACAGGCAAAACACTCATACATATAAAATTGAAATAAATAGACCTAAGGAAAAAATATTTTATTTTATTTGGTTTTTCAAGACAGGGTTTTTATGTGTAGCCCTGGCTCTCCTAGAACTCACTCTGTAGACCATATATATGTGCCACTACTACTCAACTTAAATACACAATTCTTTTTTTTTTTTTTTAAAGAAACTTCCTAAAATTTTTTTTTTTTTTTTTTTTTTTGGTTTTTCAAGACAGGGTTTCTCTGTGTAGTTCTGGCTGTCCTGGAACTCACTTGGTAGACCAGGCTGGCCTCGAACTCAGAAATCCGCCTGCCTCTGCCTCCCAAGTGCTGGGATTAAAGGCGTGCGCCACCACCGCCCGGCAAATACACAATTCTTAATTAGAAAAAAAATTAAACCCAGCCAGACCTGGTGATATAGGCTTATAATCACAAATATTTGAGAGACTGAGGCATGAGGATTGTAAGTTCAATGACTGTCAGATCTATAGAGTAAGTTAAAGGCCAGCCAGGGTGAATTACTGAGACCTTGTCTCAAAATAAGTAAAAATAGTGCTAAAAGAGGATTCAATCATAGAACATCTACCTAGAATCCCCCAGTGAGGGGCTGGGGTGTGGCTCAGTGGTAGAGCCCCTGCCTAGAATCCCCCAGTGAGGGGCTGGGGTGTGGTTCAGTGGTAGAGCCCCTGCCTAGAATCCCCCAGTGAGGGGCTGGGGTGTGGCTCAGTGGTGGAGCCTGCCTAGAATCCCCCAGTGAGGAGCTGGGGTGTGGCTCAGTGGTAGAGCCCCTGCCTAGAATCCCCCAGT
>NW_021627527.1:0-21410 GCF_004785775.1 Grammomys surdaster | reverse complement strand
TCTACCACTGAGCCACACCCCAGCCCCTCACTGGGGGATTCTAGGCAAGTATGCTACTGCTGGGTTATGCCTCCAGCCCAGTTTTGGAAGCCCCCTACTGCTTGCCCTGCAGCTCTTCTTCCTGTTCCACTAAAATATAATGGGCTCATACCTCCAAACCATTCCCTCTAAATCTCTGGTCCACCAAGGCTAGCTCTCAACTTAAGCAGCCTAGGTTACTGGCTACGATGATGGAGTAGCTTCCTCTGCTCTAAGGAAAGAAGAATTCACATGTGGTTTATAAGAACACACAGCAGGAAGAATGTGTGCAAGGGCCATTGTGTGCATGTGTGTGCGTGTGCATGCATGCACATTGCTGCAGGGGACTTGGAGGTACAGTGATCTGGAAGGAGATAAACCCAGGAAAAATAGAAGACAGTTGAAGGGAAGAGTCCAGTTCTGAATGAGGCCAAGCATACGCCACACCCCCTCGATGGTCTGGCTCATTCCCTGTACCCTGTGACATATGCCTAGCAGCTGTTCAGGGTGGCTCCCTCTCCAGCCCCCGCAGCCTGTCACAGGTCTTGCTATTTGTAGTGTTTCTATTGCAGTATTTCCCCAGCCTGGCTGAAGCCGGAATCAAGACAAGTTTCCCACTGTGATAATGCCTAGGTGGTGATGACTGTGGAGTCCTCCTGGCCAGTACTCCCAAGGGATCACTGCCCAGTGGTTGGCTGTGGCCTTTCCTCTCAGGGAAGGACACGGTAATAAGCAAAGGCAGTTGACTCTTGAGTCCCAACATCCTCTTGGTGGCAAGGTGATCCTTGGGGCACTCCACAGTGTGTCTGGTCCTCTCGTCAGGTCCAGGCTTGAGAAGCACTCACAGAAGCCTGTATTATCCCTCTCTCTGATTCATCCTACCAAGTATAACAGAGAGAGCAGCTTTGGGTTGGCCCAGTACCTCTTCTTTGCCCCTCAAAAATCTGGGTAGAATTTGACTGTGGCCAGCATGGTAGATCAGCTTGAGTCCCCATGTGTAACGTGCCTCTGGGGAGGCATACTCAAATATCCAAGGATGGTCCTGCTCTCTGTGACACACTCGGTGACTCAGCAAGAATGACGTCCCATATTGATCACAGAGGAGATGAATGAACAGAAAAGGGATATGACAGCCATGTGCGGGCAGCACGCCTGTGCTATCAGGAAGCCTAAGACAGGAGGGTCATGAGTTCCAGGCCAGCTTGGGCTATATCACAGAGTATGTGTGTGCGTGTGTGTGTGTGCATGTGTGTGTGTTGGGGGGGAATGTCCCAAGCTGGTCTGTTCCTTGAGTCTTATTTTGTATACATTTTCCCCTCGTATATAGGATGGGCCCCAGCTGACCCTCTAATTCTGGTCAGATATCCTATGGATGTCCAGACAGCATGTACAGCAAGGCAGACCAATCTTTACCAGAACCAACACATGTGCATGACCATGGTGAAGTTTGCTGATTCCACAGACCATTCCAGGAGGTATTGCTGGGGAACTCTTGAAGGTCACAGGCCTCCCCTCAAGGTGAACCTCACAGACTGCCTCAGAGAAGCATCTTAAGTTGTATCAGGCAATAGGGCTTACTCTGACCAGGTGGCAGATGAGACGGCAGGCAGACAGATCCCTGGGGTGTCCTAGAGCCGTGCACAGATGACCAAGGAGGCTCATGAGCTCTGGAACACTATATCCGAATCCAAATCGCAGCTCTGGAGCTTTCTACCTGGATTATGTACAAGTCACTCAGCCACACAGCCTCAAGTTTCCTCGTCTGTGAAATGGACTTACTGAGGGCTGTGAGGCAGCAAGCAGTGCCGAGACCTCCATCAGCTTCCACTCTGGCACTTTGTTCATGAGTGTTGAGAACGGTCGGGCTGACCCAGGGCTTGCCCCATGCCAATGGTGTCTTCCCTCAGCAGCTCTGGACTCTACCAATAGCTGGTGCACAGTGACCCCAGGTGGCCGGCACCTGCCTGGCTGGTGACTGTTGTCATGACAGCAGTCCATGGAAATGTTGCTAGACAGGGCAGCTCTGAGGTCCAAGATCCAGGACCCCAGTCGACTGACTGACTGTCTGTCTGTCTGTCTGTCTGTCTTCCTCCTAGTGTTGAATAAATGTTACAGTGCCTGCTGTCTACAGTATACAGAACAGCTCCTTGGTGTGTGTTTGCAGCTGTGTGACACCGTGGGGAAAGTGGGCAGAGACAACACTGAAAGCATATACAGACAACATCAGCTGCTACGGCAGGAGCAGGGTGTGAGCTGGCATGGATTCTGGAAGAGTCAGAGAGTGGAAGGGCAAAGTATTCCACAGAATAACTCAGCAGTTCCCCACCTCCCCGTGAGCTGTGCAGCACTGGGCAAGTTGCTTGACCCTTCTGGTCTGCTCTCTGCTTCCTCATGTTGGGGTTATCATGAGACTAGATCATGAACACACGAGGGTCCTGTGAGTGTCCACATATAATGCTTATCTGTCACCCTTTGCCAGTAGTGTCTATACACAGCCCTCTTGCTCAGAAACTTTAAGGATGCCTTGGGCACACAAGCAAGAGTTCTTCCACATGGAAGATAGGAATCAAATAGAGTGAGAAAACAGGGTTTATCATGTTCTACCCAAGCCCGTTTCTTTCATGCGTACATGCTATGTCAGTGTGTGCATAACGCCAGAGGACCGGGTCTATGTTATTTCTCACGCCCCAGCCACCTTGACGAGCACTGACCATCTAGACTGGCTGATGAACAAGCCCCAGGAACCCTCCTGCCTCAGCCCCTGATTAATCTGAATAACAGGTCTGGATCCCCAAGCCCAGCTACAAGATCTTAAAACCATGGACCAAAGGAAATGCTTATTCTGCTGTTTATAGCTCCAGTGTACGCCTTTTAGTGAATACAATGAATCTGGAAAGACAGGAAGGCTTGGTCCTCCAAAGCATTACGCATACATTAGTGCGAACCCTGCCAATGAGCTGAGAAGACTCCTACAGTTCGCTTCCTGCAAGCCTCCCATGCTCGGCCCTATCCAGCTCCACATCCCATCCAGTCCCTGAAAAAGCCTGGGAGGAGAAACCAGCCCCAGAATCACATGTGGAAAGGGCCAGCGTGGGCACTCCACACCCAGTTAATAAACGCCTTAGAATGAACCTGTGAAGAAAAACCTAAAATACCTTCGGAAGCCCCTGTGGGTTCACAGCGCAGCACATTTGGATTTAAATGTCAGCCTGCAGCCCAGATAAACAGCCCTGCTAATGCTGAGCTGTGGAACCACTTCTTCCTACTCAGGTCCCTGAGGCCTCTTCTAGGTCTGTAAACATCGCAGGTCGTTAAAATCTAGCCCTGAGTCTTTACTGAGCCCCTTGGAGATGGCACTCACTGTGACCAATGTCACCCCCTCAGGGCAGGAGATGAATGGCAAAGGCCAGGTCCTCTGTGCAGGGCCTTAGAGGACATGTCTGCCAGGTCAGGCCTCTCCAGTCTCTTTATTCCTGTGGCATCTAAGGGGAGCTGACAAGCGGATGTAAAAGCCACCTGGAAATATAGCTGTGGCGCATTTGAAAAAGAACAGGGTGTAGGAGCACCATCAACCACTTTCGAAATACTGTATGACCCTCAGTGCTTGGAGCAGCCAGAGGTATTTCTCCCCAGGCCCACCCACCACCCTATTTCCTCATGGCTCCAAGCTTGACCACTGGAACATCCACCCTAGAAGGAGGATTGTGAGCTGTACTCTTAGCCTCAGGAGGAGACAGTCCTCAGGACTCGGGTTCAGCTCACTAGAAAACTAGCCCGGCTTTCCCTCAGACCTATGTCTTTGCCAAACATTTCCACTCTTTACTAGAAGTCAGGTCAGCAGGAGACTAGAATAAGCAGACACCATTGGCTGAAGTGCATCAACCAACAGAACCCGAGTCCTGTAGAGGAACCATGCAAGCCCTGCCTTGGGACAAAGGGACGTGAGCCCCGTAGAGGTGACTGGGAACAGTCCTCTTGTCTTCCTGTTTCTATAAATAAGGGAGGGATAGATAAAGACTAAAGGCCCCGTGATTCACCACCCATCTTTAATTTGGGAATGAGAAAGTGGTGTGACCTCCTCCCACAGTGAGAGAGGCCAGCAAACCAGCCAAGCCTTCAGCCAGAGTTCCGTGTTCTCCAGACACTAGCAGAAATACAAAGCCATAGGATGAGGGAGGAATGGGGAGGCACAGGTACAGGCGGGGGTCTACACCAGCCTGAGGTTCCCTGCCGATCTTCAAGAACTCAGCCATGTAAACACTTGAAAGAAATTTAGACCTAAGACTCTGCTATGAGAATTCTCCAGCTCCTCATAGGACAAGTACTACTGGGCCAGTGTGGTGGCTCAGCAGGCAAAGTGCTTGCTTCCAAGTCTGACCACCTGAGCTCTAGCCCTAGAACCTACACGGCAGAAAGAGAGAGCTCACTCAAGAGAGGTGTCCTCCGGTCTCCACATGTTTGCAACCATGTGCCTGCAGAAGTGTGTGCGTGCACACACATGCACATGCCCACACACACTAATAATGAGATTTTAATCTCTACTGATTACAAGAAAGCAGGAAGAATGGCTGGATCAAGGAAAAGAGGGAGAAAGAGAGAGAGAGAGGGAGGGAGGGAGAGAGGGAGGGAGGGAGAGGGAGAGGGAGGGAGAGGGAGAGGGGGAGAAAGGAGGGAGAGGGAAAGAGAGAGGGAGATGGAGAGGGAAGAGGGAGAGGGAGAGGGAGAGGGGAGAGGAGAGAGGAGAGAGAGAGAGAGAGAGAGAGAGAGAGAGAGAGAGACACTACTGACCCAGGTATTGGGGAAGTCTGCAATCCTAGCACTCTGGAAGCTGAGGCAAAAGAACCATGAGATCTGGATTGGCCTAGGCTACAAAACGAGTTCCAGCCTAGCCTGGGCTACATAGTGAGACACTGTCTGACCCAACCCCACCTCTATGCTGGAGGCTGCTGTGACTCAAGCCTCAGGCTCTGTCAACACCGCCCTAACAAGAAAACTGTCACTAGCCTATAAACCGTCCTGATTCAACCCACTGAAGCAGGACTAACCCACTGAAGCAGGACTAGCCTGGTATCTCCCGTGACCTCCTGTCCTGTCCCATCCCTCCTCCGTCTGTATCTGCCAGGCCCCTTGATGACTCCCACAGTGACAATCATTAATCCCTCACTTTATACCTGTTACCCACAATCCTGCTCCAGGAATAGCACCCACAGATACCCACAAAATTTTCTCCCTCTTTGCCCGCCCGGGGGGGGCGCGCGCGCTCCCCCTTCCTCTTTATCTCCCTCTCTCTTTTCTTCCCTTTCTTCTTTTTTGCTTTTTGTTTGGTGAGACAGGGTCTTGCTATGTAGCTCAGGCTGGTCCTGAGACTCAAAGCAATGCCCCTGTCTCACCCTTCTGAGTAACAGGCATGGCTACCATGTTCTGTCTTATTTTCTTAAACTCTGTGTTCCCTCACATACTTTTAAGAGAGCATGTAGAACACCCGATTACAAGCTACAAAGAGAAATAATTCCCAGATTTGTAAACTAACATTTTAACTACCCCATTGGTCTCTATTGCTTAAAACCCAGGAAATTCAAGTTGTACCAGCCACTGACAACGTGAGCCTAAAAGCTGGGATTTCTGCATGGCTTTCTAATGCCGCCCCCCCCCCCAAACACACACAAAACGTATCCTGGTGTAAAATGATCATACTGCTCATTTTTCTCTGTAAAGGACTCTCAGTATGTTTTCCTGTTAACAGAAATCTCTTAGATTAAAATTTCTAAGACTTTTTAAAGCGTCAGCCCACAATGGACAAAAAGAGAATATGCTAACGTTTAAATCTCTTGTTTTACATTTTATTTATCTATGCATGTGTGTGTGCGCACTCATGGAGGTCCCGAGATAACCTATGGAGTGAGATCTCTCCCTCCACCACAGGGGTGGACTCCAGTTCCAGACACCAGGCTTGTCAGTGACTGCCTTTACCGCTGAGCCATGTCTCCATCCTAGATAAATAAAGGCATATGCTGTCAACTGTTTGGAAAATATGCTCAACGGCAAGACCTGTCTTCACGTTGATTTTGAGCATTTTTGTAGCATTAGTTGTAACTTCTGAATTAGCATATAAAATAAAGGGCTCATGCTGATACATACACATATACATCATATACATATATCATACATCATATGTATATATACATATAGGTATATACATATAATTGCAAATATTCACGCCTCACTTCTCTCCTATACCTTCTTCCCCACAACGTGCCTCCCCAACAGTCTGCCTTCTCCCTTCAGGCCGTCTATATTTAGATTTTGCATATGAGAGGAAATGTGGTATTTTGTCTTGCTCCCCCCACCATACTGTCTTCTCTTGCTCCCTCCCCTCCCCACAGTCCCCTCATTCACTCTGCAAAGTCCTGTTCTGCTTTGACGTCATCACGCAGGTCAGCTTCTCAGTGCACCAAGGTGCTGCCAGCTATGTGCGGTATCACGCAGCCTATCTTGAATTACCATGGCAGGGGACCAGACAGAGAGTGTCCCACGGGTTGTGTGACTGCTTGGAGGCCATCAGTGCCAAGCCTGCCACCTGGCAGGTTTCAGTCAGTTATTTAGGAGAGCCTTGCAGCACCCTGGATGGAGGGCGGATGATTGATAGTGAATACGGACTACAGACAGACAGACAAATGAATGGCTCGTGCTGACTCCTCTCTCCACTGCTCGGGAGTGAGCCACCCAGGGAGGAAGGAAAAGAGGAGTCCTGGTTCCTAGTCCACCAAACCATTTAAGATCTCTGTTTCGGATGGCCTGAGCACTCAGGTTCGGCAGCTGTTCCCCAGCTGTCCACCTCCAGCTGTTCCTGGGAGTCAGCCATCTCTTTGTTTGCCCAGTTCTTAGCAACTGTTGCCTTTTCTGAAGGAGAGCATAAACCAGCTGTCACTCACAGGAGGAAAAGCAGAAAGGTCAGCTCTGCAGGGAGATACTTGCGACACAGAAGACACTCACCAGGTGGGTTCTGGAGGGTCCTTCATTTCTTACACGGCTCCATCCTCACAGACCCTGTTCCCATCACCCTGGCCCTGTCACACAGCAGCCTGGTGGGCCTCCAAGGACTAAAAACAAGGCAGCTCTCTAAAACAATTCTGAACATAAACAAACAGAGACCCTTTGGGCACTGCGTTTCAGAAACCTGTCTCCGTCAATCTCTGGGCAGGTGCAGATGAGAGATGCTTTTGCTACCCATGTGGCAGATGGGATTGGAGCGGACAGGAGGACTGAAGCTGGACTGAAAATTACTGTCTGGAACTGGATCATGTACTATAGTGATGGCTGATGACTACTTCCAGGGTCAAAAGGTAACGGCTGGAAACACGACAAGACCCCGCAGAACACAGACTGCAAGGTGGGAGCCGGTAGCGCTTGGGTCAGAGTCTCCCCTTTGTATGTCTTTAAAATCCCCCTGCACCCCCTGAACTGTTTTTAGATAATGGTGCTGAGGAGATGGCGCAGTTGGTAAAGTACTTACCTCACAAGCATAAGGACCTGAGACAACCCCAGAACCCATGCAAAATGTCAACCATGACGATACATCACGGTACATGATGGTACATGCCTCTAGTTCCAAGAGTTAGAGAAAAGGATGCCAGGAGGAAGAAACCGGAGGACCCCCAGCGCTCACTGGCAAGCCAGTGTAGCCAAGCCGGCTAGACTCAGGTCCCAGTGAAAGACTTTTGTCTCAAAACAAAACAAAACAAAAGCAAGGTAGTCTGGCCAGCAAGGTGGCTCAGGGATAAAGGCATTTGCCTCCAAGTCTTATGACGAAGTTCAAACCCTGGAACACTCGTGGAAGGAAAGAATTGACTCAAATCATCCTCTGATTTCACAGGAATGTTCTGGATCCCTCCTCCCCTTTCTCTGTCTGTCTGTCTGTCTGTCTGTCTCTATCTGTCTGCCTGTCTCTTTGTCTCTCTGTTTTCCTCTCTATCTCTCTGTCTCAGTCTCTTTCACACACACACACACACACACACAGAAAGGGAAAAAGAAAAACTAAGGTGATTGACTCCTAAGATATGACACCCAAGGTTGACCCTCTGGTTTCCACATGTATGTGCGCCCACACAGACATATTTATCCACATACATGACCTTACACAAGTGCATGCACACACATGCACACATGCACACACACACACACACACACACAATGTAAGCAATCATCTTAGAAACTAAACAGAGCCTGGCCTAGTTAGTAACACTAGTACATGGTACCACAGGTTCCACAGGCGCCTCGGGCACCCAGAGCATCTACTGCACAGAAACACCTGCATAATGAATGAGTCAAGAATGCAGGAGACAGAAGATGGGGTCAGGAGAGGATGTGGGTTCAGGTGAGAATGAGCACTGGGTGAGCATGGCAGGGGCTAACACAAGGCTAGTCTATAAAGGACGGCTGGTGCAAAACAAGTCACCCTGGACTCCAGTCTGCACTCTCATTCACACACACACACACACACACACACACACACACACACACACACACACAGAGCTTCCCACCAAGCTGCTCATCTGCTCATCCCACGTCAGCCTCTGTACTGCCCAGCACCTCCACTCCTGCCAGGTACTCCTCCCCTCTGATCAGAAGGCTTCCTCCTGGGGAGAATCTGACCTGTACCTCTACCCCCATCCCTAGAGGAGTTTTCACACTTCAAATTCTAGCAGTTTCCTTCAGATAGAGGGTGGTGGGGGAGGGTGGCTCCCGAGACTCCAGAGGTAAACAAAACACAAGTCTGGGAAAGTGGAAATTTCCAAGATTCTCAAGGCCCCTCCCCAGCTTTGTAGACAAAGTAAATAATTGCAGACAGACAACATCAGTGGAGGGAGAGGTTACGGGAGGGGGAGGGAAGGGGGTGCTGCCAGAAGGAGATTCTTGGACCTACTGTGCTGCCTACAAATCGTTCAGAGAGCTTCATGGTTGCTGCGTTCGTGAATGTCTCCTAGGCTGGGCTGGACTTTTCAGTGATACAGCTGCTTCTGAGTTACCCCTGCTCTTGTAAGTGACCTTGCTCCCGCACTCCTGTTGGTAACCCTAATGAAGATCCATTGGTTCACAGAGTTGACTTTGGTATAGTCTACTTTGGTCTGTTGTGGGCCCCCCATCTGGTGTGAGTAGATGTAGGTGCGGATGTGTTTGGTCACACCCAATAAGATTGGGAGAGAAGGGGACAGTCATATCCAAGGTGCTACATGGATGAGTCCATTGAAACCATTGATCCAGGGTCCCTAAGACTCTAGGTTTGTCACAAGGTGTGGGTCCATAGGCACAGGGATGTGCCTTTGCACATAGGCTCTCTGCGTACTATGTAGGGACTAGGCCACCAGTGAAAAAGGCGACAATTAACCAGCAGCTCACCTGCCACTGACCAGCCTAGCCAAGGTAACGGGAAATGTCCTGTGATGTTGACAAGGGAGCTGTCAGGTATTGAGGACTCACAGAAAGTCTGACTTCAGCCGTAAAGAAACCACGAAGCCTCCAAGGGCCTCTTGCCACCTCTGAGCCTGTTTCCCTACCTAAAAAATAGAGGCGGAGGTGGGTCATCCATGTGAATGTTAAGAAGCCACTATGTGGCATGGTATCCTCTAGAGGTAAGACTCAATCTGAATTGCTGACTCCTTGCTTGGGCTTTCCCCTGTTGTTGCCCTCGTCCATAGCCAACTAGTCCCAGCCCAGCTCAAGCTGGGATCAAATCACCAGGAGGTTGAAAAAGGCTACTATGGCCCAGCACACCACCAGGGAACATCTTCCAAAAACCTACAACCCCAGGACCTGGACCTGCTGAGTTGTAGAGAGGAGACCCTTGGACCTGTGTGAGCTGCCTGAGAGTCTTGCAGAGGTCCTTTCCAAAGAAAGGCCCACCTCCTGCCCCTGAGCACAAGAGCAATGGGCATCCGCACTTCCCCACAAGTGCTGGGAGAACAGAGCCTTCTTACCCATACAAGGCTGCTCACTCACCTGAGATGAATCACTCAGAGAAGAGCTTTTGGCACACTACGGAATTCTAGACATTATAAAAGATACTAAGCACTGTACTAGTAACTTTCTTGCTGCTGTGACAAAATACTTGATAAAGGCAACTTAAGAAAGGGAGGATCTATTTTTGGCCCACATGTCTATGGTCCATCATGATGTGGAAGGCATGCCCACAGATGTGTGAGGCAGGGATCACATTGCATTCTGCTGTGCAGCAATATCCTCCTGAAACATTTCCATCCTGGAGTGAGGCTCTTTAAGACTCAGAAACTAAACAACTTGTAAGTCTCAGAAAGTCCCTGAAATTTACAAGATTCAGAAAACCTTGGAGGAGGGAGTCACTTTAATTAATAAAGCTTGCTGGGGAGAGAGGAGACTGACTATTCTATCAAGCTACCTGCAAGTTATTTGGAGAGCTCCAGAGTTGCAACTTTCTAAAGCTGTCCTACATGCTGGGATGGGCTTTCCATGATGCAGCCACCTTTGAGTGGTCTCTCAAAGGGGATTCAGACCTGAGACAAGAGGCTGTGGTGCCTATTTAACACACCAAGGCAAACCTGGCCTCCAGATTCTCCCAGCATGCCCTGCCCTCTACGCTGAACTTTCCAGCCCCTCTTATCCAGAGGGTCTTCACTATAAAATCCAGACATTTTGGCTCTTTCTTCTCTCTCTGCCCTTACATACTTTTCTGTCTCCTTGTCTGCAGGGTGACTTCACTGATCCCCTCTGGTGAGGTCAGTGAACCTGCCCAAGAACTGCCCCCAATAAACATGTCTTCATACTTTAATTCAGCTTGAATTGGCTCATTTTGTCACTGGAGAATACCAATCGCCTGCCCCTGTAAGTAATTCCACACCTATACTCTGGTAAGTAACCCCAATAAACTCATTGGTCCAAAACGTTGGACTTTGATGTAATTGTATCTTAGCTCTGTCATTGGTTGCCTATCTTAGAACAATAGATATTTGCTTGTAATACCCAGAAAGATCACATAAGTCACAGCCAGGAGGCAGAGAGAGACGGCTCTGCAGGAAGCAGAGAGAAATGGCTCTGGATGCTCACTGCCCGCTTTATTCAGTTCAGGACCCCAGCCCACGGGATGGTGCTGTCCACATTCAGGGCGGGTCTTCCCACCTCAGTTAACCTAATCTACAAACTCCCTCAACATTAGCTATCATGACCAGACAAGGGCACAGGCAAGATCCACAGCAAGCGTGGATGGCAATGACTAAGAGCAGCCCAAGAGCTACAGTCTCCAACGCCAGCGGAACGACTTGTGGATGCAGAGCATTCTATCCACCACCTCCATAGGACCCACTTGCTAGAGAAGTCTAGACATGAAGAAAACTACTGTTCTCTTCAAAAGGCTATGTTCATGCAGGCAACCTAGGGTAGCCTGCTTTACCTTTGTAACAGTAAGAATCCAGGCTCAGGAAAGATACTAGAAGGCTCTTCAAGATAATGAACACCCATTACAGGGCCAAGGTTTAGACCTCTCATCCCAGATATCTGGGAGTCTGGAGCAGCAGAATGGAAAGCGTAAGTCTGCCTACAGACTACAGAGCCTACCCCAGAAACGTGGCAAGACCTCCTCTCAAAGTAAAAATTAAACAAGGAAAAGATATATCCCTAGCACCTGCCTAGAATTCCCCAGTGAGGGGCTGAGATGTGGCTCAGTGGTAGAGCCCCTGCCTAGAATCCCCCAGTGAGGGGCTGGGGTGTGGCTCAGTGGTAGAGCCCCTGCCTAGAATCCCCCAGTGAGGGGCTGGGGTGTGGCTCAGTGGTAGAGCCCCTGCCTAGAATCCCCCAGTGAGGGGCTGGGGTGTGGCTCAGTGGTAGAACCCCTGCCTAGAATCCCCGAGTGAGGGGCTGGGAGTGCTGCTCAGTGGTAGAGTATTCACCTAACATGTACAGAGCCCTAGGTTCAATTCCCAGTGCCTCAGAACAAGAAAAAGGGAACGAAGGAAGGAAGGGAGGGAGGAAGGAAGAAAGAAAAAGATGATAGAACACAGAACTAGTATCATTAAGGCAAGTTTCCAACTTCAGATTCTAGTTCCCATCCAAGTCCCTGGATACAGCCAGACCTCGGCCCAGGGCAAACCTGGCTTTATGAAGAAGAAAAGCTGAATCTGATTCTGTAAGCCACTGAGCTTCTCTTCAAAGGAGGCTTCGTATTTTTACAAAAATGCTAATTTTGTTTTTCAACACTGCCTGGAAGGGAAGCACAGAGCCTCAAAGCCCTTGCCAGGCTGGAGAGGAGGAAGGGGGTCGAGAATGCTCCCAGCAGCAGGAGCCAGCTCCCTTGGCTGCCTGTGACTCGGCAGACAGCGTGTTTTTCCCATCACCTGAGGCCCAGAGCCAATTTGTGCAAAAACAAGCTGCAGAGATAGGCGGCGGGAGGAAGTGAGACCACACAGATAACAGGAGACAGCTGTGGGAGCCACGCTCAGGCCAGAGGCCGGGAGATTTTAATTAGAGCAGCAGAGAACCGAGCTACTGGGTGACGCACCTGGCAGCCCTTCTGTTGGCTCAGGTAATGAGGCCCCCAGCCGAGGGCTCG
Organism: Grammomys surdaster; assembly: GCF_004785775.1. Taxonomy (NCBI): domain Eukaryota; kingdom Metazoa; phylum Chordata; class Mammalia; order Rodentia; family Muridae; genus Grammomys; species Grammomys surdaster. Next base: position 8,818 of record NW_021627527.1, on the reverse strand, counting down.
ACACATGCTGCAAACATGCACGCTTCCTAATTACCATGCTTCTTGGCCCCTGGGGCTCAGTCATGCTCCCTCTTGGGGCACCCATCAAACATCTGGAAAGGAACAGGATGGAGCCCCAAGATTCTCTACCTCCCTCCCAGAGCATCCCAGGGCTTCTGAGTGCCCTGGGAGCTGTATTTTGAGGATGCTGGGACTCGAGCCAAGCAGTAACTGTCCCGCTTCAGTGGGAGGGGTAAGGGTCTGCTTGGCCTCTGATGGAGACACTAAGCAGAAGGGTGTACTTGCTGCCACCCTGGGGTACTTGTCAAGAGCATTTTGACTCTGCACAGAGGGGTCATGAAGGGGAAGGGGGTGGGGAGATGACATCCTGGCTCAACCCCCAACTTGGACACTTGATGCTAGTCCTGGAGCAAGGGGTCAGAGCCTTCCCTAGACTGGGCCCTGGAGAGCTCTTTTGGATAGAACGGCCTCTGGAGACCTTCCTTCTGAGCTTGGGTGTCTCCAAGACCACTGCAGCCTGCCGGGTAACTGAGGCCCTGGACAGAGCCGCAAATGACCTCCCAAAGTGGTCTCATGGTTCCCTGAGTGCCAAGTCACAGCGGGGGACTGGCTGTGAATAAACTTGGCAGCAAGGCCAGTCTCTGAGGAATGAAGAGAAGGTCTAGGGAGAAGCCCACTGATGGTTGCTGCCTGGCTACCCAGCCAGAGGACTGAGGGAAGAATAGATGGAGGTATCATAATGATGATGGCAATTATGGTGACAAGTGACAGTGGCAGCGATGGGGCTGGAGAGACGATGGCTTAGCTGTTAAGGGTAATACAGAAGCTGGCACAGTGGTGCATACCTTTAATCCCAGCACTTGGTATGTAAAAAGAAGCAGGCAGATCTCTTGAGTTCGAGGCCAGCCTGGTCTACAGAGCTAATTCCAGGTCAGGGAGGACTACACAGAGAAGCCCTGTCGCAAAAAGACATCACAAAACAAAACAAAAAAGAATAAATACTGCTCTAGAGGACAAGAGTTCTACTCCCCAAACCCACGCTGTGGGGGACTCACCACCGCCTCTGATCCCAGCTCATGAGGCTCCAATGCCTCTGACTTCCACAGGCGCCTTCATGGTCACATACCCATACTTCATAGATTCACTTAATTATAACTTAAAATTTAGAGATGGCAATGATAGTAATTGTGCTGATGTCAGCAATTGTGATGGTGGGGATGGAGGGGAGGATGGGGATGGGATGGTGGGGATGATGGGGATGATAGGATGGTGGGGATGATGGTGGGGGTGATGGGGATGACTGTGTTAACGGAGTGCAGTGGAGAGATGGTGATGGCCGTAACAATCATACACACATGCCCTTTGCTGTATAGTCGGTCTCATTGCCCTCATTTGACATTGAGGCCCGGAGAATATCATCATAGTCACAGTGTACACAACTCTCTCCAAAGACATTTTAACACACCTGCAGTTGTGTCTACGTGACCATACACACATGTGTGCATGCATCATTTTCTAGCTCAGCACCATTACTGGGGCCTCTCTCAGGACCCCAATACCCGCCAGGGAATATGGAGGTCACCTCAGGATACAGGGACCCCACATCCTGAGTGCTCTGAGGATGCTCCCAGCAGCGGGAGCCGGCCCCCTTGGCTGCACGTGCCCAGAATGCTCAGTGTCCTCATCCCTATGCAGGTGGTAGAGACGGGATGATACGACCTGTCATCATGGAGACACTACAGGCTGGGATGCTGGCTCTGCTTCTGATGGGTTGTGTTGCCTTTGGCAGAGGACAAAAAAGGAAACTGAAGCCACAAGTTCAAATCCTGGGCAAAAGCCCAGAGAGCCTTCAATAGGCACAGACTAGAAACATGTCTGTCTTAGATCTTATCAGCTAAGCATCAACTTGAGTGTTCTCGTGTGTTCATGTGTGTGTGTGTAAGTGTGTGTGTGTGTGTGCATGTGTATTAGTGTGTATGTGGGTGTGAGTGTGTAAGAGTGTGCGTATGTGTGAGCTGAGTGTGCATATGAATGAGTGTGTACATGCATTTGAGTATGCATGTGTGAGTGTGTGTGAGCGTCTGAATGAGTGTGCATGTGTATACGTGTGTGAGTGTGTGTGAGTGTGCATGTGTGCGAATGTGTGTACATGTGCATTAGTGTGTATGTGGATGTGTGTAAGAGTGTATGTATGTGTATGTGAGCGTGTATGTGAGTGCATATGTGAGTGTGTGTGTGAGTGTATGTGTGAGTGTACGTGTGAGTGTGCATGTGTATACATGTGTGAGTGTGGGTGTGCATGTGCACACTCGCAGATGCATACGTGTGGGGACAGAGCTGTACAGATATGTATCGAGGCCCACAGTGACTTCAGCTGCTGTTCCTTAGGTTCCATCCGCTTGTTTTCTGTCTGGCTTAGAGCTGACCAATTAGGCTAGGCTGGCCAGCTACCCCAAGAAGATCCACCTGTGTCTACCTTCCTCTGCTAGGAAGACAAGCACGTGCCACCACGCCTACCTTTTTTGCATAGAGTCTATGGATTGGACAAGCATGTGCCACCACGCCTACCTTTTTTGCATAGATTCTATGGATTAGACAAGCATGTGCCACCACGCCCACCTTTTTTGCATAGATTCTATGGATTGGACAAGCATGTGCCACCACGCCCACCTTTTTGCATAGATTCTATGGATAGGACTCAGACGCGCTTTAGCAACTGAGTCCCATCATCCTCTTCTAAATAAAAGGATTTAACTCAACATTATCTTTCCCCTTTCCAAATGAGCTTCTTTGGTACAGCTTAGAAAACGCCAAGATAAACTGGCAAGAGCAAGATTGCTCAGTCCATGATGACGAGCTTGTCCTGAACCTGAATCGGGAGGGAGAGACCATCAGAAAGGAGGAGCGCTCACCCTGTGAGCAGACCCCACAGGGAAAGGCGGGTTGCTCACCACATTCCACCCGTGTGGGGATAGAGGAGCCCCGAGGCCAGGGCCCAAAGCCTGCAGGCTTGGAACTCTGCTCCTGCCAAACCGCACCGAGCCAGACAGAGCTGCTAGGCCTGGCTTCGAGAACACAGGGAGGCAGTTCTGGAAGCTGCACAGAGCCTCATCATGTGAGAGATCAGAGAGTCGAAGCCTCCCTGCCTGTTCCCTCGGGACCACTTCCTGAGCCAGCTCCGTGGCCAGGAACCAGAGTGTACTGTGTATACATGAGAAGCAAGTTTTCCTCTGTGGAAAACAGACCTGAAGCAGACACACACGCCATGCTCGAACCCCTGCTTCCCGGGCCAGCTTTGCAAACGGTGTCATTATCCCAGCCATCTGCTTCCTCGGCTTCACGGTCGCTTGGCTGGAGATCCCACAATTCCAGAGCATTATCAGTGACCTGCCTCTGGTATAAGTGACCAGACAGAGCAGGACTTACTGCCTGCAGTTCTACGACAGGGAGCACTGCTGGCAAGGCCAGCCCAGCTGAAATCAGCCACGTACCCACAGCATGCCTACAAAGGGTGAGTTAGGTCAGGTGTGGTATCCCTACCTACGATCCCAGCCACCAGGAAGCTGAGGCAGGAGGATAACAAGTCCAAGGCTTACCTGAGCTGAATAATGAGACCGTGTCCCACAAAGGCAGGAAGGGGCTGGGGAGATTGTTTGGCGGGTAAAGTGCTTAATGTGCAAGCACAAGGACCTGAGTTCAAATCCCAGATCCATAGTAATGCCTCAGTTCATACAGAGATGCGGATAAGTCCACGAGGGCCAACTCCTCGATGGAGAACCACAGCGGAGGGCTAATGAGAGAGGGGACACAGTCTTCCCCGGGGATGAGCCCCCTGATAGGTTATCCAATCCAACGTGGATAGCCCTAAACATATGTTCCTATGAGTAATGCAAAATGGACCGTAAGTGTGTGTGTATGTGTGTGTGTGTGTATGTGTGTGTGTGTGTGCATGCGTATAATAAATATAGAAGAAGCAATCTTCGATCCTAGAGGGAACTAGGGAGAGAGGAGCTGGAGGGGTGGAAAAGAAGGGGTGTTAGTGGTATATAGTATACTCATGTGTGAAATTCTAAAATAATAAAAATGAAATGTTAAATTTAATTACACACTTGTGATCAGTCCTGTGGAGGCAGACAGAATGGACCCTCAGGCTTACTGGCTGTCCAGCCTAGACTACTTGGTGATTTTTAGGCCAATGAAAGATCCTGCCTCAGAAAAACAAGGTACATAGAGCCTGAGGGTGACACCCTAAATTGACCTCTGACCTTTATAGGCATACACCCACACAGGCATGTGCACACATGTTCTTGCACATGCATAAGAATCTGTCCCTATGCATAGACAAAAAGAAGAAAAAAGAAGAGGAGGAGGAAGAAGAAGAGGAGGAAGAGGAGACAGCCTGTCTATTAATCCACCATGGGATAGGTGACTTCCTATCTAAGGAACAGAAGGGGGCCATAGAGGTACTCATGAAGACCTATCCAGAGTCATGCAAGGGTCCTGGGGTAATCTCCAGTTGTCTTATTACCTCGAACCCCTCTCTGCAACTGCTGAGATTTTGACCATGTGAATGTCAAATTTATTCAAAGTCAAATCTCAAAGGACACTGTAAACAGATGCATAAATTCAGGTTAAAACCGAGTACAAAGCTGGAGAGATGGTCCTGTCAGTAAAGAGCTTGCCTCTCGCAAACACAGAGACCAGGATTCAGTCCCTAACTCCTAAGTAAGAAGCTTGTAATCAGAGCGGATGCAGGACGCAGAGACAGGTGGATCTCTAGGACTCGCGGGCCAGGCAGTCAATATACCCTAATCAGCAAGTTCCAGGTTCAGTAGACACTGAGTTTCAAAACACAGGATGGATGGAAAGAGTGACCCCAAAGTTAACCTCTAGCACATGCATGTGGGCACACACACATACACACACAGAGGTACAACACTTCAGTCCACTGCTTTGCCCTGGTGACCAGCCAGAGCTGTTTCCCCAAGAAAACACTGCTCCCAGCTGGACAAGGAAATCCTGTGACCTTCATGGCCAATCACCATGAACTGGCACCAGAAGCAAGAACTGCTTTTCTCAACACTTCCAGGAACTCAGAATCAAGATGTGGAACCAAGACATCTAGACGGCCTCCCTCCAAAGCACCAGGAAAGGCCCTTCCTGCTTCTCCATGTCCTGTGATGCTAGGTGTCCCTGTCTGGTCACCACAGCATTCATCTCCACTTCTGTGGCAGGCAGACTCTGCATGCGTGTCAATTGTCCCTCACCTCCTCCTCACAAGGGCACACAAGCCACTTAGAGTCCCCTAGAAAATCCAAGGCCATTCCTACCCATAGCCTCAAGTGTGGCAGACAGCAGTCCTCAGAGCCAAAGAGGTACTGTCTTCATCACCTCAACTGTGTCTGCAAGTGTCTGTCATGAGCTTGCCTGTGGACTGATAATGTCCCCTTTGAGAAAGAGAGGTTCCTCTGAGGTCCCAGTTGTTCCTCCTGGCCTTCTGTATGCAGCTTGCCCTCGTGTCGGCCTGGGTTATCGGGGATGATAGGATAGAGGTTAGCTGAGGGGCTCCATAGCCCAGTAAGCTGACTGAATCCTCAGGGGAGCGTTGGTGGCATTGAACTTTGTCACTGGAACTTGTTTTATTGCTTTCTCTGTGTAGCCCTGACTGACCTAGAACTCGATCTGTAGACTAGGCTGGCCTTGAACTCACTGAGATCCACCTGCCTCTGCTTTCTGAGTGCTAGGATTAAAGGTGTGTGCCACCACAGCCCAGCTGTCACTAGGGAGTAGACGGTGTTTACATCTCCCAGGGGAAGGCGTCTCCTCAAATCAGTGAATCACGTCTGCTGTCCTTCTGTACCATACAGAGGAGCATTCTCAGGTCCCAGTACTAACTCATGAGTACCACTGCAGGTGTTACTCCCTACCAAACCAGGGCAGGACCACACTGGTTGTTTTGGTCACAACTATCAAATCCCTGACAGAAGCAACTTAAGGGCGAAGCTGTTCATTTTGGCTCACAGTCAAAGGGAGTCTGTGTCTCATGGCAAGGAAGACAAGGTAATCTGGTGGTGGGAGCTGGTGGTAAATATGTTTACATGTTGGTAGATCAGAAAGCAGAAAACATGCACCAGAAGTCGGGTAAAGTTATATAAACCCCAAAAGCCCGCCTTCAGAGACCTACCTCAGACAATCATGCCTCAGGTCTCATGGCTTCTACAAAGTCCCACAATAACAACACCAGCTGAGGATCAAGAGTTCAAATACATGGGTACTGGCAAGATGGTTCAGCAGTAAAGGGAACACTGCTGCCATGCCTGGTGACTTGAGTTCAATTCCCGGGACTCACACAGCGGGAGGAAAGAAACAATTCCTGAAAGTTGTACTTTTACACAAACATGCATAATATTTGCATGCGTGTGTGTGTGTGTGTGTATGTGTGTGTGTGCGCACACACACACACTAAATAAATACACACACATATATACATACATAAATGTAAAACTGGAAGGAGCACTTTACATTCAAATGCTAGCAAAGCATCCTATGTCAGGTGATGTAGACAAAAAACATGTGGGGCTGAAGAGATGATTCAGCGGTGGTTGAGAGTACTGACTGCTCTCCCAGAAGACCTGGGTTCAATTCCCAGCAGCCACATGGCATCTCACAACTATAACTCCAAGATCTGACACCCTCACACATACATGCAGATAAAAAAACCAATGCAAATGAAATAAATAAATAAATCACTTTTTAAAACAACATATAGTTTTTGAGGCAGGTTCTCATGTCATCTGGAATGACTTTGGACTAGCTATGCAGCTAAAACTATCCCTTGAACTTCCAATGCTCCTGCCTCCACCTTCAAGTGTTGGGATTACAGGTGTCCACCACCTTGCCTGGTTTGTGTGAAACTTACAACAACAAGCATTTTATCCCTCAAACCATCTTGAGACAGGCTCTTGCTTATGTAGATCTAGGCTGTCTTGAACTCACAAGTGTTAGCATTCTGTCTAAACTCCACCTCCACAGTTACCTGGCAACAGCCAGGTAGGCCTGGCCCACTGTAAAAGGGGCTGCTTGCCTCCTCCTCCCTCTCAATTTCTAGATCTCTTGCCTCTAGCTTCTCTCTGTCCCCTCACCCTTCCCCTTCCCTTCCCCCTCGCTCCACGTGGTCATGGCTGGCCTCCACTTCTCTGCTTCTCTACTTCTCTACTCCACCTCTCTCTCTCTCTCTCTGCCTCTACTACCCTCCTGGCTCCCCTACCCATGCCCTGAATAAACTCTATTCTATGCTATACTGGCGTGTGACTGGTCCCTCAGGGGGAAGAGATGCCTTGGTGTGGGCCCGCTGAGACATCCCCTTCCCCCATACCTCTCCACACACCCACAGAACATACTCTTTATCATCACTTTATCTTTTTATAAACACAACACACAGCAATCCTCCTGCCTCAGCCTCCTGAGGGTTAAGAATACACGCATACTCAGCCACACCCAGATAAAACTTTCTGGCTTTTCTAGTCATTTATATAATGAACTTCCCAAACATAGTGCTGGACCCTTACTGCCTCACAGGTTTCTCTTCCTGAAATGACAACTTCCTTCCTACTCTGCTTGTCTTTCAGGTTCAAAGAAGGTAATGCCGGCCCAGGCATATGAAAGACGTTGGAATGTTCAGCCACATGACCAGAGCAAAAGGCTACTGTATTTCTCCAAGTTTGTCCATGAGGGAGCTGCGACTCTAGACCCCATATCTGAGAGAGATGGCTCGACTCTCCCCGAGGACCAGGGACACACGCACAAGGGCACACGCGTCCGTCTGGTGGAAGCTGCCTCTTCCTCGTGAGTCCACACACAGAAAAGCCAGCACCCCCCCCCGACTCCCCACACAGTTCAGCCAGGAGCAGGCCTGTAAGTCCCAGCACCTACCTTCTCTCGTTGTCATCCAGGTGAGAAAAGAGCACGTTCTTGGAAATGGCCTTGGCCAGCGCAGTCATGGTCTTGTAGTCCTTAGGAATGACCTGTAGAGGAGACAAGGCTCAGACCTTTTAGCCCTGGGGACAGAGTTAGCTGCCCAAGCTACTGCTAGAAACTAAGAAGCCACCCAGCCTGAAGCCACATGCTGCCGTCCTCGAGGCACGAGTATCAAGCCGTGCTATAAAAACAATAGGAAATGCCATGTACCTTAAGTTAATTTTTTAAAATTACATTTATTGACTGATTGAGTCATAGTGTGCCAGGGTGTTCAGACAGAGGTCAGAGATCAACCTGCGGGAGGCAGGCCTCTCACTCCACCAACTGAATTCAAGTCTTTAGGTTTGAGAGCAAGCATGTTTACTTGCTGAGCCCATCTTGCCAGATCACATTTAGAAAAATTTTTTAAATAAACAAAAAGTAAGAAAACTACAGTAGTCTAGTAAGAGGTTTAACATCGCCTAGTCAACAGTTTGAAATTGTTTGGGGCCTGTGGGTCTTTGGAGCTTCAGAGCTACCTAGAAAGTGTTAGAAAACAGCCAGAAACTTTTATCATTTTTTTTTTTACTCTCATTGAATTTGTGGAAAGATGATAAGCAGTTGTTTAAAGGTTAGAAAGGTGGGGTGTGGCTCAGTGGTAGAGCCCCTACCTAGAATCCCCCAGTGAGGGGCTGGGGTATGGCTCAATGGTAGAGCCCCTGCCTAGAACCCCACAGTGAGGGGCTGGGGTGTGGCTCAGTGCTAGAGCCCCTGCCTAGAATCCCCCAGTGAGGGGCTGGGGTGTGGCTCAGTGCTAGAGCCCCTGCCTAGAATCCCCCAGTGAGGGGCTGGGGTGTGGCTC
>NW_021627526.1:0-21435 GCF_004785775.1 Grammomys surdaster | reverse complement strand
TCTACCACTGAGCCACACCCCAGCCCCTCACTGGGGGATTCTAGGCAAGTATGCTACTGCTGGGTTATGCCTCCAGCCCAGTTTTGGAAGCCCCCTACTGCTTGCCCTGCAGCTCTTCTTCCTGTTCCACTAAAATATAATGGGCTCATACCTCCAAACCATTCCCTCTAAATCTCTGGTCCACCAAGGCTAGCTCTCAACTTAAGCAGCCTAGGTTACTGGCTACGATGATGGAGTAGCTTCCTCTGCTCTAAGGAAAGAAGAATTCACATGTGGTTTATAAGAACACACAGCAGGAAGAATGTGTGCAAGGGCCATTGTGTGCATGTGTGTGCGTGTGCATGCATGCACATTGCTGCAGGGGACTTGGAGGTACAGTGATCTGGAAGGAGATAAACCCAGGAAAAATAGAAGACAGTTGAAGGGAAGAGTCCAGTTCTGAATGAGGCCAAGCATACGCCACACCCCCTCGATGGTCTGGCTCATTCCCTGTACCCTGTGACATATGCCTAGCAGCTGTTCAGGGTGGCTCCCTCTCCAGCCCCCGCAGCCTGTCACAGGTCTTGCTATTTGTAGTGTTTCTATTGCAGTATTTCCCCAGCCTGGCTGAAGCCGGAATCAAGACAAGTTTCCCACTGTGATAATGCCTAGATGGTGATGACTGTGGAGTCCTCCTGGCCAGTACTCCCAAGGGATCACTGCCCAGTGGTTGGCTGTGGCCTTTCCTCTCAGGGAAGGACACGGTAATAAGCAAAGGCAGTTGACTCTTGAGTCCCAACATCCTCTTGGTGGCAAGGTGATCCTTGGGGCACTCCACAGTGTGTCTGGTCCTCTCGTCAGGTCCAGGCTTGAGAAGCACTCACAGAAGCCTGTATTATCCCTCTCTCTGATTCATCCTACCAAGTATAACAGAGAGAGCAGCTTTGGGTTGGCCCAGTACCTCTTCTTTGCCCCTCAAAAATCTGGGTAGAATTTGACTGTGGCCAGCATGGTAGATCAGCTTGAGTCCCCATGTGTAACGTGCCTCTGGGGAGGCATACTCAAATATCCAAGGATGGTCCTGCTCTCTGTGACACACTCGGTGACTCAGCAAGAATGACGTCCCATATTGATCACAGAGGAGATGAATGAACAGAAAAGGGATATGACAGCCATGTGCGGGCAGCACGCCTGTGCTATCAGGAAGCCTAAGACAGGAGGGTCATGAGTTCCAGGCCAGCTTGGGCTATATCACAGAGCATGTGTGTGCGTGTGTGTGTGTGCATGTGTGTGTGTTGGGGGGGAATGTCCCAAGCTGGTCTGTTCCTTGAGTCTTATTTTGTATACATTTTCCCCTCGTATATAGGATGGGCCCCAGCTGACCCTCTAATTCTGGTCAGATATCCTATGGATGTCCAGACAGCATGTACAGCAAGGCAGACCAGTCTTTACCAGAACCAACACATGTGCATGACCATGGTGAAGTTTGCTGATTCCACAGACCATTCCAGGAGGTATTGCTGGGGAACTCTTGAAGGTCACAGGCCTCCCCTCAAGGTGAACCTCACAGACTGCCTCAGAGAAGCATCTTAAGTTGTATCAGGCAATAGGGCTTACTCTGACCAGGTGGCAGATGAGACGGCAGGCAGACAGATCCCTGGGGTGTCCTAGAGCCGTGCACAGATGACCAAGGAGGCTCATGAGCTCTGGAACACTATATCCGAATCCAAATCGCAGCTCTGGAGCTTTCTACCTGGATTATGTACAAGTCACTCAGCCACACAGCCTCAAGTTTCCTCGTCTGTGAAATGGACTTACTGAGGGCTGTGAGGCAGCAAGCAGTGCCGAGACCTCCATCAGCTTCCACTCTGGCACTTTGTTCATGAGTGTTGAGAACGGTCGGGCTGACCCAGGGCTTGCCCCATGCCAATGGTGTCTTCCCTCAGCAGCTCTGGACTCTACCAATAGCTGGTGCACAGTGACCCCAGGTGGCCGGCACCTGCCTGGCTGGTGACTGTTGTCATGACAGCAGTCCATGGAAATGTTGCTAGACAGGGCAGCTCTGAGGTCCAAGATCCAGGACCCCAGTCGACTGACTGACTGTCTGTCTGTCTGTCTGTCTGTCTTCCTCCTAGTGTTGAATAAATGTTACAGTGCCTGCTGTCTACAGTATACAGAACAGCTCCTTGGTGTGTGTTTGCAGCTGTGTGACACCGTGGGGAAAGTGGGCAGAGACAACACTGAAAGCATATACAGACAACATCAGCTGCTACGGCAGGAGCAGGGTGTGAGCTGGCATGGATTCTGGAAGAGTCAGAGAGTGGAAGGGCAAAGTATTCCACAGAATAACTCAGCAGTTCCCCACCTCCCCGTGAGCTGTGCAGCACTGGGCAAGTTGCTTGACCCTTCTGGTCTGCTCTCTGCTTCCTCATGTTGGGGTTATCATGAGACTAGATCATGAACACACGAGGGTCCTGTGAGTGTCCACATATAATGCTTATCTGTCACCCTTTGCCAGTAGTGTCTATACACAGCCCTCTTGCTCAGAAACTTTAAGGATGCCTTGGGCACACAAGCAAGAGTTCTTCCACATGGAAGATAGGAATCAAATAGAGTGAGAAAACAGGGTTTATCATGTTCTACCCAAGCCCGTTTCTTTCATGCGTACATGCTATGTCAGTGTGTGCATAACGCCAGAGGACCGGGTCTATGTTATTTCTCACGCCCCAGCCACATTGACGAGCACTGACCATCTAGACTGGCTGATGAACAAGCCCCAGGAACCCTCCTGCCTCAGCCCCTGATTAATCTGAATAACAGGTCTGGATCCCCAAGCCCAGCTACAAGATCTTAAAACCATGGACCAAAGGAAATGCTTATTCTGCTGTTTATAGCTCTAGTGTACGCCTTTTAGTGAATACAATGAATCTGGAAAGACAGGAAGGCTTGGTCCTCCAAAGCATTACGCATACATTAGTGCGAACCCTGCCAATGAGCTGAGAAGACTCCTACAGTTTGCTTCCTGCAAGCCTCCCATGCTCGGCCCTATCCAGCTCCACATCCCATCCAGTCCCTGAAAAAGCCTGGGAGGAGAAACCAGCCCCAGAATCACATGTGGAAAGGGCCAGCGTGGGCACTCCACACCCAGTTAATAAACGCCTTAGAATGAACCTGTGAAGAAAAACCTAAAATACCTTCGGAAGCCCCTGTGGGTTCACAGCGCAGCACATTTGGATTTAAATGTCAGCCTGAAGCCCAGACAAACAGCCCTGCTAATGCTGAGCTGTGGAACCACTTCTTCCCACTCAGGTCCCTGAGGCATCTTCTAGGTCTGTAAACATCGCAGGTCATTAAAATCTAGCCCTGAGTCTTTACTGAGCCCCTTGGAGATGGCACTCACTGTGACCAATGTCAGCCCCTCAGGGCAGGAGATGAATGGCAAAGGCCAGGTCCTCTGTGCAGGGCCTTAGAGGACATGTCTGCCAGGTCAGGCCTCTCCAGTCTCTTTATTCCTGTGGCATCTAAGGGGAGCTGACAAGCGGATGTAAAAGCCACCTGGAAATATAGCTGTGGCGCATTTGAAAAAGAACAGGGTGTAGGAGCACCATCAACCACTTTCGAAATACTGTATGACCCTCAGTGCTTGGAGCAGCCAGAGGTATTTCTCCCCAGGCCCACCCACCACCCTATTTCCTCATGGCTCCAAGCTTGACCACTGGAACATCCACCCTAGAAGGAGGATTGTGAGCTGTACTCTTAGCCTCGGGAGGAGACAGTCCTCAGGACTCTGGTTCAGCTCACTAGAAAACTAGCCCGGCTTTCCCTCAGACCTATGTCTTTGCCAAACATTTCCACTCTTTACTAGAAGTCAGGTCAGCAGGAGACTAGAATAAGCAGACACCATTGGCTGAAGTGCATCAACCAACAGAACCCGAGTCCTGTAGAGGAACCATGCAAGCCCTGCCTTGGGACAAGGGGACGTGAGCCCCGTAGAGGTAACTGGGAACAGTCCTCTTGTCTTCCTGTTTCTATAAATAAGGGAGGGATAGATAAAGACTAAAGGCCCCGTGATTCACCACCCATCTTTAATTTGGGAATGAGAAAGTGGTGTGACCTCCTCCCACAGTGAGAGAGGCCAGCAAACCAGCCAAGCCTTCAGCCAGAGTTCCGTGTTCTTCAGACACTAGCAGAAATACAAAGCCATAGGATGAGGGAGGAATGGGGAGGCACAGGTACAGGCGGGGGTCTACACCAGCCTGAGGTTCCCTGCCGATCTTCAAGAACTCAGCCATGTAAACACTTGAAAGAAATTTAGACCTAAGACTCTGCTATGAGAATTCTCCAGCTCCTCATAGGACAAGTACTACTGGGCCAGTGTGGTGGCTCAGCAGGCAAAGTGCTTGCTTCCAAGTCTGACCACCTGAGCTCTAGCCCTAGAACCTACACGGCAGAAAGAGAGAGCTCACTCAAGAGAGGTGTCCTCCGGTCTCCACATGTTTGCAACCATGTGCCTGCAGAAGTGTGTGCGTGCACACACATGCACATGCCCACACACACTAATAATGAGATTTTAATCTCTACTGATTACAAGAAAGCAGGAAGAATGGCTGGATCAAGGAAAAGAGGGAGAAAGAGAGAGAGAGAGGGAGGGAGGGAGAGAGGGAGGGAGGGAGAGGGAGAGGGAGGGAGAGGGAGAGGGGGAGAAAGGAGGGAGAGGGAAAGAGAGAGGGAGATGGAGAGGGAAGAGGGAGAGGGAGAGGGAGAGGGGAGAGGAGAGAGGAGAGAGAGAGAGAGAGAGAGAGAGAGAGAGAGAGAGACACTACTGACCCAGGTATTGGGGAAGTCTGCAATCCTAGCACTCTGGAAGCTGAGGCAAAAGAACCATGAGATCTGGATTGGCCTAGGCTACAAAACGAGTTCCAGCCTAGCCTGGGCTACATAGTGAGACACTGTCTGACCCAACCCCACCTCTATGCTGGAGGCTGCTGTGACTCAAGCCTCAGGCTCTGTCAACACCGCCCTAACAAGAAAACTGTCACTAGCCTATAAACCGTCCTGATTCAACCCACTGAAGCAGGACTAACCCACTGAAGCAGGACTAGCCTGGTATCTCCCGTGACCTCCTGTCCTGTCCCATCCCTCCTCCGTCTGTATCTGCCAGGCCCCTTGATGACTCCCACAGTGACAATCATTAATCCCTCACTTTATACCTGTTACCCACAATCCTGCTCCAGGAATAGCACCCACAGATACCCACAAAATTTTCTCCCTCTTTGCCCGCCCGGGGGGGGCGCGCGCGCTCCCCCTTCCTCTTTATCTCCCTCTCTCTTTTCTTCCCTTTCTTCTTTTTTGCTTTTTGTTTGGTGAGACAGGGTCTTGCTATGTAGCTCAGGCTGGTCCTGAGACTCAAAGCAATGCCCCTGTCTCACCCTTCTGAGTAACAGGCATGGCTACCATGTTCTGTCTTATTTTCTTAAACTCTGTGTTCCCTCACATACTTTTAAGAGAGCATGTAGAACACCCGATTACAAGCTACAAAGAGAAATAATTCCCAGATTTGTAAACTAACATTTTAACTACCCCATTGGTCTCTATTGCTTAAAACCCAGGAAATTCAAGTTGTACCAGCCACTGACAACGTGAGCCTAAAAGCTGGGATTTCTGCATGGCTTTCTAATGCCGCCCCCCCCCCCAAACACACACAAAACGTATCCTGGTGTAAAATGATCATACTGCTCATTTTTCTCTGTAAAGGACTCTCAGTATGTTTTCCTGTTAACAGAAATCTCTTAGATTAAAATTTCTAAGACTTTTTAAAGCGTCAGCCCACAATGGACAAAAAGAGAATATGCTAACGTTTAAATCTCTTGTTTTACATTTTATTTATCTATGCATGTGTGTGTGCGCACTCATGGAGGTCCCGAGATAACCTATGGAGTGAGATCTCTCCCTCCACCACAGGGGTGGACTCCAGTTCCAGACACCAGGCTTGTCAGTGACTGCCTTTACCGCTGAGCCATGTCTCCATCCTAGATAAATAAAGGCATATGCTGTCAACTGTTTGGAAAATATGCTCAACGGCAAGACCTGTCTTCACGTTGATTTTGAGCATTTTTGTAGCATTAGTTGTAACTTCTGAATTAGCATATAAAATAAAGGGCTCATGCTGATACATACACATATACATCATATACATATATCATACATCATATGTATATATACATATAGGTATATACATATAATTGCAAATATTCACGCCTCACTTCTCTCCTATACCTTCTTCCCCACAACGTGCCTCCCCAACAGTCTGCCTTCTCCCTTCAGGCCGTCTATATTTAGATTTTGCACATGAGAGGAAATGTGGTATTTTGTCTTGCTCCCCCCACCATACTGTCTTCTCTTGCTCCCTCCCCTCCCCACAGTCCCCTCATTCACTCTGCAAAGTCCTGTTCTGCTTTGACGTCATCACGCAGGTCAGCTTCTCAGTGCACCAAGGTGCTGCCAGCTATGTGCGGTGTCACGCAGCCTATCTTGAATTACCATGGCAGGGGACCAGACAGAGAGTGTCCCACGGGTTGTGTGACTGCTTGGAGGCCATCAGTGCCAAGCCTGCCACCTGGCAGGTTTCAGTCAGTTATTTAGGAGAGCCTTGCAGCACCCTGGATGGAGGGCGGATGATTGATAGTGAATACGGACTACAGACAGACAGACAAATGAATGGCTCGTGCTGACTCCTCTCTCCACTGCTTGGGAGTGAGCCACCCAGGGAGGAAGGAAAAGAGGAGTCCTGGTTCCTAGTCCACCAAACCATTTAAGATCTCTGTTTCGGATGGCCTGAGCACTCAGGTTCGGCAGCTGTTCCCCAGCTGTCCACCTCCAGCTGTTCCTGGGAGTCAGCCATCTCTTTGTTTGCCCAGTTCTTAGCAACTGTTGCCTTTTCTGAAGGAGAGCATAAACCAGCTGTCACTCACAGGAGGAAAAGCAGAAAGGTCAGCTCTGCAGGGAGATACTTGCGACACAGAAGACACTCACCAGGTGGGTTCTGGAGGGTCCTTCATTTCTTACACGGCTCCATCCTCACAGACCCTGTTCCCATCACCCTGGCCCTGTCACACAGCAGCCTGGTGGGCCTCCAAGGACTAAAAACAAGGCAGCTCTCTAAAACAATTCTGAACATAAACAAACAGAGACCCTTTGGGCACCGCGTTTCAGAAACCTGTCTCCGTCAATCTCTGGGCAGGTGCAGATGAGAGATGCTTTTGCTACCCATGTGGCAGATGGGATTGGTGCGGACAGGAGGACTGAAGCTGGACTGAAAATTACTGTCTGGAACTGGATCATGTACTATAGTGATGGCTGATGACTACTTCCAGGGTCAAAAGGTAACGGCTGGAAACACGACAAGACCCCGCAGAACACAGACTGCAAGGTGGGAGCCGGTAGCGCTTGGGTCAGAGTCTCCCCTTTGTATGTCTTTAAAATCCCCCTGCACCCCCTGAACTGTTTTTAGATAATGGTGCTGAGGAGATGGCGCAGTTGGTAAAGTACTTACCTCACAAGCATAAGGACCTGAGACAACCCCAGAACCCATGCAAAATGTCAACCATGACGATACATCACGGTACATGATGGTACATGCCTCTAGTTCCAAGAGTTAGAGAAAAGGATGCCAGGAGGAAGAAACCGGAGGACCCCCAGCGCTCACTGGCAAGCCAGTGTAGCCAAGCCGGCTAGACTCAGGTCCCAGTGAAAGACTTTTGTCTCAAAACAAAACAAAACAAAACAAAACAAGAGCAAGGTAGTCTGGCCAGCAAGGTGGCTCAGGGATAAAGGCATTTGCCTCCAAGTCTTATGACGAAGTTCAAACCCTGGAACACTCGTGGAAGGAAAGAATTGACTCAAATCATCCTCTGATTTCACAGGAATGTTCTGGATCCCTCCTCCCCTTTCTCTGTCTGTCTGTCTGTCTGTCTGTCTGTCTCTATCTGTCTGCCTGTCTCTTTGTCTCTCTGTTTTCCTCTCTATCTCTCTGTCTCAGTCTCTTTCACACACACACACACACACACACACACACACACACACACACAGAAAGGGAAAAAGAAAAACTAAGGTGATTGACTCCTAAGATATGACACCCAAGGTTGACCCTCTGGTTTCCACATGCATGTGCGCCCACACAGACATATTTATCCACATACATGACCTTACACAAGTGCATGCACACACATGCACACATGCACACACACACACACACACACAATGTAAGCAATCATCTTAGAAACTAAACAGAGCCTGGCCTAGTTAGTAACACTAGTACATGGTACCACAGGTTCCACAGGCGCCTCGGGCACCCAGAGCATCTACTGCACAGAAACACCTGCATAATGAATGAGTCAAGAATGCAGGAGACAGAAGATGGGGTCAGGAGAGGATGTGGGTTCAGGTGAGAATGAGCACTGGGTGAGCATGGCAAGGGCTAACACAAGGCTAGTCTATAAAGGACGGCTGGTGCAAAACAAGTCACCCTGGACTCCAGTCTGCACTCTCATTCACACACACACACACACACACACACACACACACACACACACACACACAGAGCTTCCCACCAAGCTGCTCATCTGCTCATCCCACGTCAGCCTCTGTACTGCCCAGCACCTCCACTCCTGCCAGGTACTCCTCCCCTCTGATCAGAAGGCTTCCTCCTGGGGAGAATCTGACCTGTACCTCTACCCCCATCCCTAGAGGAGTTTTCACACTTCAAATTCTAGCAGTTTCCTTCAGATAGAGGGTGGTGGGGGAGGGTGGCTCCCGAGACTCCAGAGGTAAACAAAACACAAGTCTGGGAAAGTGGAAATTTCCAAGATTCTCAAGGCCCCTCCCCAGCTTTGTAGACAAAGTAAATAATTGCAGACAGACAACATCAGTGGAGGGAGAGGTTACCGGAGGGGGAGGGAAGGGGGTGCTGCCAGAAGGAGATTCTTGGACCTACTGTGCTGCCTACAAATCGTTCAGAGAGCTTCATGGTTGCTGCGTTCGTGAATGTCTCCTAGGCTGGGCTGGACTTTTCAGTGATACAGCTGCTTCTGAGTCACCCCTGCTCTTGTAAGTGACCTTGCTCCCGCACTCCTGTTGGTAACCCTAATGAAGATCCATTGGTTCACAGAGTTGACTTTGGTATAGTCTACTTTGGTCTGTTGTGGGCCCCCCATCTGGTGTGAGTAGATGTAGGTGCGGATGTGTTTGGTCACACCCAATAAGATTGGGAGAGAAGGGGACAGTCATATCCAAGGTGCTACATGGATGAGTCCATTGAAACCATTGATCCAGGGTCCCTAAGACTCTAGGTTTGTCACAAGGTGTGGGTCCATAGGCACAGGGATGTGCCTTTGCACATAGGCTCTCTGCGTACTATGTAGGGACTAGGCCACCAGTGAAAAAGGCGACAATTAACCAGCAGCTCACCTGCCACTGACCAGCCTAGCCAAGGTAACGGGAAATGTCCTGTGATGTTGACAAGGGAGCTGTCAGGTATTGAGGACTCACAGAAAGTCTGACTTCAGCCGTAAAGAAACCACGAAGCCTCCAAGGGCTTCTTGCCACCTCTGAGCCTGTTTCCCTACCTAAAAAATAGAGGCGGAGGTGGGTCATCCATGTGAATGTTAAGAAGCCACTATGTGGCATGGTATCCTCTAGAGGTAAGACTCAATCTGAATTGCTGACTCCTTGCTTGGGCTTTCCCCTGTTGTTGCCCTCGTCCATAGCCAACTAGTCCCAGCCCAGCTCAAGCTGGGATCAAATCACCAGGAGGTTGAAAAAGGCTACTATGGCCCAGCACACCACCAGGGAACATCTTCCAAAAACCTACAACCCCAGGACCTGGACCTGCTGAGTTGTAGAGAGGAGACCCTTGGACCTGTGTGAGCTGCCTGAGAGTCTTGCAGAGGTCCTTTCCAAAGAAAGGCCCACCTCCTGCCCCTGAGCACAAGAGCAATGGGCATCCGCACTTCCCCACAAGTGCTGGGAGAACAGAGCCTTCTTACCCATACAAGGCTGCTCACTCACCTGAGATGAATCACTCAGAGAAGAGCTTTTGGCACACTACGGAATTCTAGACATTATAAAAGATACTAAGCACTGTACTAGTAACTTTCTTGCTGCTGTGACAAAATACTTGATAAAGGCAACTTAAGAAAGGGAGGATCTATTTTTGGCCCACATGTCTATGGTCCATCATGATGTGGAAGGCATGCCCACAGATGTGTGAGGCAGGGATCACATTGCATTCTGCTGTGCAGCAATATCCTCCTGAAACATTTCCATCCTGGAGTGAGGCTCTTTAAGACTCAGAAACTAAACAACTTGTAAGTCTCAGAAAGTCCCTGAAATTTACAAGATTCAGAAAACCTTGGAGGAGGGAGTCACTTTAATTAATAAAGCTTGCTGGGGAGAGAGGAGACTGACTATTCTATCAAGCTACCTGCAAGTTATTTGGAGAGCTCCAGAGTTGCAACTTTCTAAAGCTGTCCTACATGCTGGGATGGGCTTTCCATGATGCAGCCACCTTTGAATGGTCTCTCAAAGGGGATTCAGACCTGAGACAAGAGGCTGTGGTGCCTATTTAACACACCAAGGCAAACCTGGCCTCCAGATTCTCCCAGCATGCCCTGCCCTCTACGCTGAACTTTCCAGCCCCTCTTATCCAGAGGGTCTTCACTATAAAATCCAGACATTTTGGCTCTTTCTTCTCTCTCTGCCCTTACATACTTTTCTGTCTCCTTGTCTGCAGGGTGACTTCACTGATCCCCTCTGGTGAGGTCAGTGAACCTGCCCAAGAACTGCCCCCAATAAACATGTCTTCATACTTTAATTCAGCTTGAATTGGCTCATTTTGTCACTGGAGAATACCAATCGCCTGCCCCTGTAAGTAATTCCACACCTATACTCTGGTAAGTAACCCCAATAAACTCATTGGTCCAAAACGTTGGACTTTGATGTAATTGTATCTTAGCTCTGTCATTGGTTGCCTATCTTAGAACAATAGATATTTGCTTGTAATACCCAGAAAGATCACATAAGTCACAGCCAGGAGGCAGAGAGAGACGGCTCTGCAGGAAGCAGAGAGAAATGGCTCTGGATGCTCACTGCCCGCTTTATTCAGTTCAGGACCCCAGCCCACGGGATGGTGCTGTCCACATTCAGGGCGGGTCTTCCCACCTCAGTTAACCTAATCTACAAACTCCCTCAACATTAGCTATCATGACCAGACAAGGGCACAGGCAAGATCCACAGCAAGCGTGGATGGCAATGACTAAGAGCAGCCCAAGAGCTACAGTCTCCAACGCCAGCGGAACGACTTGTGGATGCAGAGCATTCTATCCACCACCTCCATAGGACCCACTTGCTAGAGAAGTCTAGACATGAAGAAAACTACTGTTCTCTTCAAAAGGCTATGTTCATGCAGGCAACCTAGGGTAGCCTGCTTTACCTTTGTAACAGTAAGAATCCAGGCTCAGGAAAGATACTAGAAGGCTCTTCAAGATAATGAACACCCATTACAGGGCCAAGGTTTAGACCTCTCATCCCAGATATCTGGGAGTCTGGAGCAGCAGAATGGAAAGCGTAAGTCTGCCTACAGACTACAGAGCCTACCCCAGAAACGTGGCAAGACCTCCTCTCAAAGTAAAAATTAAACAAGGAAAATATATATCCCTAGCACCTGCCTAGAATTCCCCAGTGAGGGGCTGAGATGTGGCTCAGTGGTAGAGCCCCTGCCTAGAATCCCCCAGTGAGGGGCTGGGGTGTGGCTCAGTGGTAGAGCCCCTGCCTAGAATCCCCCAGTGAGGGGCTGGGGTGTGGCTCAGTGGTAGAGCCCCTGCCTAGAATCCCCCAGTGAGGGGCTGGGGTGTGGCTCAGTGGTAGAACCCCTGCCTAGAATCCCCGAGTGAGGGGCTGGGAGTGCTGCTCAGTGGTAGAGTATTCACCTAACATGTACAGAGCCCTAGGTTCAATTCCCAGTGCCTCAGAACAAGAAAAAGGGAACGAAGGAAGGAAGGGAGGGAGGAAGGAAGAAAGAAAAAGATGATAGAACACAGAACTAGTATCATTAAGGCAAGTTTCCAACTTCAGATTCTAGTTCCCATCCAAGTCCCTGGATACAGCCAGACCTCGGCCCAGGGCAAACCTGGCTTTATGAAGAAGAAAAGCTGAATCTGATTCTGTAAGCCACTGAGCTTCTCTTCAAAGGAGGCTTCGTATTTTTACAAAAATGCTAATTTTGTTTTTCAACACTGCCTGGAAGGGAAGCACAGAGCCTCAAAGCCCTTGCCAGGCTGGAGAGGAGGAAGGGGGTCGAGAATGCTCCCAGCAGCAGGAGCCAGCTCCCTTGGCTGCCTGTGACTCGGCAGACAGCGTGTTTTTCCCATCACCTGAGGCCCAGAGCCAATTTGTGCAAAAACAAGCTGCAGAGATAGGCGGCGGGAGGAAGTGAGACCACACAGATAACAGGAGACAGCTGTGGGAGCCACGCTCAGGCCAGAGGCCGGGAGATTTTAATTAGAGCAGCAGAGAACCGAGCTACTGGGTGACGCACCTGGCAGCCCTTCTGTTGGCTCAGGTAATGAGGCCCCCAGCCGAGGGCTCGACACATGCTGCAAACATGCACGCTTCCTAATTACCATGCTTCTTGGCCCCTGGGGCTCAGTCATGCTCCCTCTTGGGGCACCCATCAAACATCTGGAAAGGAACAGGATGGAGCCCCAAGATTCTCTACCTCCCTCCCAGAGCATCCCAGGGCTTCTGAGTGCCCTGGGAGCTGTATTTTGAGGATGCTGGGACTCGAGCCAAGCAGTAACTGTCCCGCTTCAGTGGGAGGGGTAAGGGTCTGCTTGGCCTCTGATGGAGACACTAAGCAGAAGGGTGTACTTGCTGCCACCCTGGGGTACTTGTCAAGAGCATTTTGACTCTGCACAGAGGGGTCATGAAGGGGAAGGGGGTGGGGAGATGACATCCTGGCTCAACCCCCAACTTGGACACTTGATGCTAGTCCTGGAGCAAGGGGTCAGAGCCTTCCCTAGACTGGGCCCTGGAGAGCTCTTTTGGATAGAACGGCCTCTGGAGACCTTCCTTCTGAGCTTGGGTGTCTCCAAGACCACTGCAGCCTGCCGGGTAACTGAGGCCCTGGACAGAGCCGCAAATGACCTCCCAAAGTGGTCTCATGGTTCCCTGAGTGCCAAGTCACAGCGGGGGACTGGCTGTGAATAAACTTGGCAGCAAGGCCAGTCTCTGAGGAATGAAGAGAAGGTCTAGGGAGAAGCCCACTGATGGTTGCTGCCTGGCTACCCAGCCAGAGGACTGAGGGAAGAATAGATGGAGGTATCATAATGATGATGGCAATTATGGTGACAAGTGACAGTGGCAGCGATGGGGCTGGAGAGACGATGGCTTAGCTGTTAAGGGTAATACAGAAGCTGGCACAGTGGTGCATACCTTTAATCCCAGCACTTGGTATGTAAAAAGAAGCAGGCAGATCTCTTGAGTTCGAGGCCAGCCTGGTCTACAGAGCTAATTCCAGGTCAGGGAGGACTACACAGAGAAGCCCTGTCGCAAAAAGACATCACAAAACAAAACAAAAAAGAATAAATACTGCTCTAGAGGACAAGAGTTCTACTCCCCAAACCCACGCTGTGGGGGACTCACCACCGCCTCTGATCCCAGCTCATGAGGCTCCAATGCCTCTGACTTCCACAGGCGCCTTCATGGTCACATACCCATACTTCATAGATTCACTTAATTATAACTTAAAATTTAGAGATGGCAATGATAGTAATTGTGCTGATGTCAGCAATTGTGATGGTGGGGATGGAGGGGAGGATGGGGATGGGATGGTGGGGATGATGGGGATGATAGGATGGTGGGGATGATGGTGGGGGTGATGGGGATGACTGTGTTAACGGAGTGCAGTGGAGAGATGGTGATGGCCGTAACAATCATACACACATGCCCTTTGCTGTATAGTCGGTCTCATTGCCCTCATTTGACATTGAGGCCCGGAGAATATCATCATAGTCACAATGTACACAACTCTCTCCAAGACATTTTAACACACCTGCAGTTGTGTCTATGTGACCATACACACATGTGTGCATGCATCATTTTCTAGCTCAGCACCATTACTGGGGCCTCTCTCAGGACCCCAATACCCGCCAGGGAATATGGAGGTCACCTCAGGATACAGGGACCCCACATCCTGAGTGCTCTGAGGATGCTCCCAGCAGCGGGAGCCGGCCCCCTTGGCTGCACGTGCCCAGAATGCTCAGTGTCCTCATCCCTATGCAGGTGGTAGAGACGGGATGATACGACCTGTCATCATGGAGACACTACAGGCTGGGATGCTGGCTCTGCTTCTGATGGGTTGTGTTGCCTTTGGCAGAGGACAAAAAAGGAAACTGAAGCCACAAGTTCAAATCCTGGGCAAAAGCCCAGAGAGCCTTCAATAGGCACAGACTAGAAACATGTCTGTCTTAGATCTTATCAGCTAAGCATCAACTTGAGTGTTCTCGTGTGTTCATGTGTGTGTGTGTAAGTGTGTGTGTGTGTGTGCATGTGTATTAGTGTGTATGTGGGTGTGAGTGTGTAAGAGTGTGCGTATGTGTGAGCTGAGTGTGCATATGAATGAGTGTGTACATGCATTTGAGTATGCATGTGTGAGTGTGTGTGAGCGTCTGAATGAGTGTGCATGTGTATACGTGTGTGAGTGTGTGTGAGTGTGCATGTGTGCGAATGTGTGTACATGTGCATTAGTGTGTATGTGGATGTGTGTAAGAGTGTATGTATGTGTATGTGAGCGTGTATGTGAGTGCATATGTGAGTGTGTGTGTGAGTGTATGTGTGAGTGTACGTGTGAGTGTGCATGTGTATACATGTGTGAGTGTGGGTGTGCATGTGCACACTCGCAGATGCATACGTGTGGGGACAGAGCTGTACAGATATGTATCGAGGCCCACAGTGACTTCAGCTGCTGTTCCTTAGGTTCCATCCGCTTGTTTTCTGTCTGGCTTAGAGCTGACCAATTAGGCTAGGCTGGCCAGCTACCCCAAGAAGATCCACCTGTGTCTACCTTCCTCTGCTAGGAAGACAAGCACGTGCCACCACGCCTACCTTTTTTGCATAGAGTCTATGGATTGGACAAGCATGTGCCACCACGCCTACCTTTTTTGCATAGATTCTATGGATTAGACAAGCATGTGCCACCACGCCCACCTTTTTTGCATAGATTCTATGGATTGGACAAGCATGTGCCACCACGCCCACCTTTTTGCATAGATTCTATGGATAGGACTCAGACACGCTTTAGCAACTGAGTCCCATCATCCTCTTCTAAATAAAAGGATTTAACTCAACATTATCTTTCCCCTTTCCAAATGAGCTTCTTTGGTACAGCTTAGAAAACGCCAAGATAAACTGGCAAGAGCAAGATTGCTCAGTCCATGATGACGAGCTTGTCCTGAACCTGAATCGGGAGGGAGAGACCATCAGAAAGGAGGAGCGCTCACCCTGTGAGCAGACCCCACAGGGAAAGGCGGGTTGCTCACCACATTCCACCCGTGTGGGGATAGAGGAGCCCCGAGGCCAGGGCCCAAAGCCTGCAGGCTTGGAACTCTGCTCCTGCCAAACCGCACCGAGCCAGACAGAGCTGCTAGGCCTGGCTTCGAGAACACAGGGAGGCAGTTCTGGAAGCTGCACAGAGCCTCATCATGTGAGAGATCAGAGAGTCGAAGCCTCCCTGCCTGTTCCCTCGGGACCACTTCCTGAGCCAGCTCCGTGGCCAGGAACCAGAGTGTACTGTGTATACATGAGAAGCAAGTTTTCCTCTGTGGAAAACAGACCTGAAGCAGACACACACGCCATGCTCGAACCCCTGCTTCCCGGGCCAGCTTTGCAAACGGTGTCATTATCCCAGCCATCTGCTTCCTCGGCTTCACGGTCGCTTGGCTGGAGATCCCACAATTCCAGAGCATTATCAGTGACCTGCCTCTGGTATAAGTGACCAGACAGAGCAGGACTTACTGCCTGCAGTTCTACGACAGGGAGCACTGCTGGCAAGGCCAGCCCAGCTGAAATCAGCCACGTACCCACAGCATGCCTACAAAGGGTGAGTTAGGTCAGGTGTGGTATCCCTACCTACGATCCCAGCCACCAGGAAGCTGAGGCAGGAGGATAACAAGTCCAAGGCTTACCTGAGCTGAATAATGAGACCGTGTCCCACAAAGGCAGGAAGGGGCTGGGGAGATTGTTTGGCGGGTAAAGTGCTTAATGTGCAAGCACAAGGACCTGAGTTCAAATCCCAGATCCATAGTAATGCCTCAGTTCATACAGAGATGCGGATAAGTCCACGAGGGCCAACTCCTCGATGGAGAACCACAGCGGAGGGCTAATGAGAGAGGGGACACAGTCTTCCCCGGGGATGAGCCCCCTGATAGGTTATCCAATCCAACGTGGATAGCCCTAAACATATGTTCCTATGAGTAATGCAAAATGGACCGTAAGTGTGTGTGTATGTGTGTGTGTGTGTATGTGTGTGTGTGTGTGTGCATGTGTATAATAAATATAGAAGAAGCAATCTTCGATCCTAGAGGGAACTAGGGAGAGAGGAGCTGGAGGGGTGGAAAAGGAGGGGTGTTAGTGGTATATAGTATACTCATGTGTGAAATTCTAAAATAATAAAAATGAAATGTTAAATTTAATTACACACTTGTGATCAGTCCTGTGGAGGCAGACAGAATGGACCCTCAGGCTTACTGGCTGTCTAGCCTAGACTACTTGGTGATTTTTAGGCCAATGAAAGATCCTGCCTCAGAAAAACAAGGTACATAGAGCCTGAGGGTGACACCCTAAATTGACCTCTGACCTTTATAGGCATACACCCACACAGGCATGTGCACACATGTTCTTGCACATGCATAAGAATCTGTCCCTATGCATAGACAAAAAGAAGAAAAAAGAAGAAGAGGAGGAAGAAGAAGAGGAGGAAGAGGAGACAGCCTGTCTATTAATCCACCATGGGATAGGTGACTTCCTATCTAAGGAACAGAAAGGGGCCATAGAGGTACTCATGAAGACCTATCCAGAGTCATGCAAGGGTCCTGGGGTAATCTCCAGTTGTCTTATTACCTCGAACCCCTCTCTGCAACTGCTGAGATTTTGACCATGTGAATGTCAAATTTATTCAAAGTCAAATCTCAAAGGACACTGTAAACAGATGCATAAATTCAGGTTAAAACCGAGTACAAAGCTGGAGAGATGGTCCTGTCAGTAAAGAGCTTGCCTCTCGCAAACACAGAGACCAGGATTCAGTCCCTAACTCCTAAGTAAGAAGCTTGTAATCAGAGCGGATGCAGGACGCAGAGACAGGTGGATCTCTAGGACTCGCGGGCCAGGCAGTCAATATACCCTAATCAGCAAGTTCCAGGTTCAGTAGACACTGAGTTTCAAAACACAGGATGGATGGAAAGAGTGACCCCAAAGTTAACCTCTAGCACATGCATGTGGGCACACACACATACACACACAGAGGTACAACACTTCAGTCCACTGCTTTGCCCTGGTGACCAGCCAGAGCTGTTTCCCCAAGAAAACACTGCTCCCAGCTGGACAAGGAAATCCTGTGACCTTCATGGCCAATCACCATGAACTGGCACCAGAAGCAAGAACTGCTTTTCTCAACACTTCCAGGAACTCAGAATCAAGATGTGGAACCAAGACATCTAGACGGCCTCCCTCCAAAGCACCAGGAAAGGCCCTTCCTGCTTCTCCATGTCCTGTGATGCTAGGTGTCCCTGTCTGGTCACCACAGCATTCATCTCCACTTCTGTGGCAGGCAGACTCTGCATGCGTGTCAATTGTCCCTCACCTCCTCCTCACAAGGGCACACAAGCCACTTAGAGTCCCCTAGAAAATCCAAGGCCATTCCTACCCATAGCCTCAAGTGTGGCAGACAGCAGTCCTCAGAGCCAAAGAGGTACTGTCTTCATCACCTCAACTGTGTCTGCAAGTGTCTGTCATGAGCTTGCCTGTGGACTGATAATGTCCCCTTTGAGAAAGAGAGGTTCCTCTGAGGTCCCAGTTGTTCCTCCTGGCCTTCTGTATGCAGCTTGCCCTCGTGTCGGCCTGGGTTATCGGGGATGATAGGATAGAGGTTAGCTGAGGGGCTCCATAGCCCAGTAAGCTGACTGAATCCTCAGGGGAGCGTTGGTGGCATTGAACTTTGTCACTGGAACTTGTTTTATTGCTTTCTCTGTGTAGCCCTGACTGACCTAGAACTCGATCTGTAGACTAGGCTGGCCTTGAACTCACTGAGATCCACCTGCCTCTGCTTTCTGAGTGCTAGGATTAAAGGTGTGTGCCACCACAGCCCAGCTGTCACTAGGGAGTAGACGGTGTTTACATCTCCCAGGGGAAGGCGTCTCCTCAAATCAGTGAATCACGTCTGCTGTCCTTCTGTACCATACAGAGGAGCATTCTCAGGTCCCAGTACTAACTCATGAGTACCACTGCAGGTGTTACTCCCTACCAAACCAGGGCAGGACCACACTGGTTGTTTTGGTCACAACTATCAAATCCCTGACAGAAGCAACTTAAGGGCGAAGCTGTTCATTTTGGCTCACAGTCAAAGGGAGTCTGTGTCTCATGGCAAGGAAGACAAGGTAATCTGGTGGTGGGAGCTGGTGGTAAATATGTTTACATGTTGGTAGATCAGAAAGCAGAAAACATGCACCAGAAGTCGGGTAAAGTTATATAAACCCCAAAAGCCCGCCTTCAGAGACCTACCTCAGACAATCATGCCTCAGGTCTCATGGCTTCTACAAAGTCCCACAATAACAACACCAGCTGAGGATCAAGAGTTCAAATACATGGGTACTGGCAAGATGGTTCAGCAGTAAAGGGAACACTGCTGCCATGCCTGGTGACTTGAGTTCAATTCCCGGGACTCACACAGCGGGAGGAAAGAAACAATTCCTGAAAGTTGTACTTTTACACAAACATGCATAATATTTGCATGCACGTGTGTGTGTGTATGTGTGTGTGTGCGCACACACACACACTAAATAAATACACACACATATATACATACATAAATGTAAAACTGGAAGGAGCACTTTACATTCAAATGCTAGCAAAGCATCCTATGTCAGGTGATGTAGACAAAAAACATGTGGGGCTGAAGAGATGATTCAGCGGTGGTTGAGAGTACTGACTGCTCTCCCAGAAGACCTGGGTTCAATTCCCAGCAGCCACATGGCATCTCACAACTATAACTCCAAGATCTGACACCCTCACACATACATGCAGATAAAAAAACCAATGCAAATGAAATAAATAAATAAATCACTTTTTAAAACAACATATAGTTTTTGAGGCAGGTTCTCATGTCATCTGGAATGACTTTGGACTAGCTATGCAGCTAAAACTATCCCTTGAACTTCCAATGCTCCTGCCTCCACCTTCAAGTGTTGGGATTACAGGTGTCCACCACCTTGCCTGGTTTGTGTGAAACTTACAACAACAAGCATTTTATCCCTCAAACCATCTTGAGACAGGCTCTTGCTTATGTAGATCTAGGCTGTCTTGAACTCACAAGTGTTAGCATTCTGTCTAAACTCCACCTCCACAGTTACCTGGCAACAGCCAGGTAGGCCTGGCCCACTGTAAAAGGGGCTGCTTGCCTCCTCCTCCCTCTCAATTTCTAGATCTCTTGCCTCTAGCTTCTCTCTGTCCCCTCACCCTTCCCCTTCCCTTCCCCCTCGCTCCACGTGGTCATGGCTGGCCTCCACTTCTCTGCTTCTCTACTTCTCTACTCCACCTCTCTCTCTCTCTCTGCCTCTACTACCCTCCTGGCTCCCCTACCCATGCCCTGAATAAACTCTATTCTATGCTATACTGGCGTGTGACTGGTCCCTCAGGGGGAAGAGATGCCTTGGTGTGGGCCCGCTGAGACATCCCCTTCCCCCATACCTCTCCACACACCCACAGAACATACTCTTTATCATCACTTTATCTTTTTATAAACACAACACACAGCAATCCTCCTGCCTCAGCCTCCTGAGGGTTAAGAATACACGCATACTCAGCCACACCCAGATAAAACTTTCTGGCTTTTCTAGTCATTTATATAATGAACTTCCCAAACATAGTGCTGGACCCTTACTGCCTCACAGGTTTCTCTTCCTGAAATGACAACTTCCTTCCTACTCTGCTTGTCTTTCAGGTTCAAAGAAGGTAATGCCGGCCCAGGCATATGAAAGACGTTGGAATGTTCAGCCACATGACCAGAGCAAAAGGCTACTGTATTTCTCCAAGTTTGTCCATGAGGGAGCTGCGACTCTAGACCCCATATCTGAGAGAGATGGCTCGACTCTCCCCGAGGACCAGGGACACATGCACAAGGGCACACGCGTCCGTCTGGTGGAAGCTGCCTCTTCCTCGTGAGTCCACACACAGAAAAGCCAGCACCCCCCCCCGACTCCCCACACAGTTCAGCCAGGAGCAGGCCTGTAAGTCCCAGCACCTACCTTCTCTCGTTGTCATCCAGGTGAGAAAAGAGCACGTTCTTGGAAATGGCCTTGGCCAGCGCAGTCATGGTCTTGTAGTCCTTAGGAATGACCTGTAGAGGAGACAAGGCTCAGACCTTTTAGCCCTGGGGACAGAGTTAGCTGCCCAAGCTACTGCTAGAAACTAAGAAGCCACCCAGCCTGAAGCCACATGCTGCCGTCCTCGAGGCACGAGTATCAAGCCGTGCTATAAAAACAATAGGAAATGCCATGTACCTTAAGTTAATTTTTTAAAATTACATTTATTGACTGATTGAGTCATAGTGTGCCAGGGTGTTCAGACAGAGGTCAGAGATCAACCTGCGGGAGGCAGGCCTCTCACTCCACCAACTGAATTCAAGTCTTTAGGTTTGAGAGCAAGCATGTTTACTTGCTGAGCCCATCTTGCCAGATCACATTTAGAAAAATTTTTTAAATAAACAAAAAGTAAGAAAACTACAGTAGTCTAGTAAGAGGTTTAACATCGCCTAGTCAACAGTTTGAAATTGTTTGGGGCCTGTGGGTCTTTGGAGCTTCAGAGCTACCTAGAAAGTGTTAGAAAACAGCCAGAAACTTTTATCATTTTTTTTTTTACTCTCATTGAATTTGTGGAAAGATGATAAGCAGTTGTTTAAAGGTTAGAAAGGTGGGGTGTGGCTCAGTGGTAGAGCCCCTACCTAGAATCCCCCAGTGAGGGGCTGGGGTATGGCTCAATGGTAGAGCCCCTGCCTAGAACCCCACAGTGAGGGGCTGGGGTGTGGCTCAGTGCTAGAGCCCCTGCCTAGAATCCCCCAGTGAGGGGCTGGGGTGTGGCTCAGTGCTAGAGCCCCTGCCTAGAATCCCCCAGTGAGGGGCTGGGGTGTGGCTC
>NW_021627525.1:0-41307 GCF_004785775.1 Grammomys surdaster | reverse complement strand
CTTCCTTCCTTCCTTCCTTCCTTCCTTCCTTCCTTCCTTCCTTCCTTTTTCTTTCTTTCTTTCTTTCTTTCTTCCTTCCTTTCTTTCCTTCTATCTTTTTTTTTTAAGACAGGATCTCAAGTAGCCCAGAATGACCTTGAGCTTGAACCTCTGTTCCTCCAGCCTCCACCTCCCAAGTACTGGGATCACAGGTGTGCACCATCACACCTGGTTTATGTGGTACGACGGGGGATAGAACCCAGGACCTCAAGCACAATAGGCACTCTACCAACTGAACCGTGTCCTCAGCCCCACACGAGTTCTATTTTAGCAATCCGTGCAGTCCAGCAGGAAAGTTGCTGATGGGGTCCCCCAGCTTTGGGGCTCTTCAGGTGGGTGGGAGGCAGTTGGGCTGCCTTTTCAAGTCCCCTCTGCACAGCTGACCCTGGGAAGTATCAGGGGAGATTGTCTTAACCCCTTCTCTCCAAAGTCCCCCAACAGCCTGCACTGTAGGGTGTCTGTGTGTCACACACATGTGCACAGTGTTAATATACATGGAGTTCCTATGTGTGTGTGTTTATGACTGCATGCATGTGTCAGCATATGCATGTCTGTAGTGGGTGGTCAGAACTTAACCCTCTCAGGCCTGCATGGACCTTCAGCACCCATTGCGTGGTAGATAACCATTCACCTCTCCTCTAGGAGAGAGGAGGCTGGGGACATAGCTCAGTCATTAAACTGCTTGGTAGGCATGGGTCTCAGAAACCACTGAGCACAGTCCCCATGCAGTTGCAAGTAGGCGACTAAGACCAGAGAGGGCTGAGACAGATTCTTTGATCTTTGCACCAATGTAAACTATAGGACATGGGGTGCACGTTTGTAGCCTTAGCATAAGAAGTCTAAGACAGACAGATTTCCAGAGCTTTCTGCCCAGCCAACCTGGCCCATTTTGTGAGTTCCAGGCCAATGAAAGACATGGCCTGAAAGGAAAAAAAAAAAAAAAGGTGGATAAGGCTAGCCTGATGGCACATATCTTTACTCCCAGCATTTAGGAGGCAGACTAAGGCAGGTTTCTGTGAGTTTGAAACCAGCCTAGTCTATGTACCCAGGATGGCCAGGGCTACATGAGAATCTGTCTGAGAAAACAAACAATAACAAAAGACAAACAGATGGGCTCCTCCTGAGAGACAGCACCAGAGCTGGTCTCTAGCTTTCATATCCACCCGTGTGTGTACGACCACTGCCGTTCCCAGTCATCAACCTGTCAAGGTGGGTGGCCGTGGGCCATGGGCCCACACTACCCACCGCACACACACACACACAGAGGGAGAGAGAGGGAAGAGGGAGGAAGGGAAGGAGAGAGGGAGGGAGGGAGGGAGGGAGGGAGGGAGGGAGAGAGAGAGAGAGAGAGAGAGAGAGAGAGAGAGAGAGAGAGAGAGAGAGAGCGCTTCCCACACTGGCTTCAGAAAGGCTGAGGAGGATATGTTTGATCAAGTCTTATTCAGGAAACTATCAGAGGTGGTTGGCTGCTGCCTGCCACCCGAACCCCACCTACACCACAGGAAGCCTTGTATATACATCCCATCACTCAGCAGTGTGTGGGGCATTAGCCTCACCTGACAGCAGGGCTGAGGACTAGAAGGCCCCAACAACCTCAGCTGTGTATCTACAAGGAAGGATCTAAGCCTTGAAGGTGTATGGGGCTCCATTGTAGCTCTGAAAGTGCCCATAGAGCCGGGGTGACCCCCAGGCCCTCATCCGCATACTTGGAAAAAACAGCATCCTGGGAGGTGAGCCTTCAGGCTGAGTTCTCTCTCACCTGTATGGCCTGGGTTGGAAGCAGGGAGCCAGGGAAGATCCAGATTTCATGCTAACATTGCTTCAGACAGGGCATCTGGCAATGACAGGCTGACAATTCCACATCATTAAGGTCAAATTACATCAGTGGAGAGAACTTTGATTCTTTTGGAATGACAGTGATCTTTCAAAGCTACCTGGCTTTGTATCTTTGGCTGGCCAGGAGACAGGGAAGGTCAAATGACAATCCTTCCATAGTTTTCTACTTCTCACTGTGGGAGACTGGAGTGTTAGTGTCCAGGGAGGGTAGGCACATGCGCACACACACGAACACACACACACACACACATACACAGAGGCATGGTGCCAAGACCCAAGCTGAATAGCCTGTGAGTCCAGGATGGGTGCATGGGAGCCCCTGGGCAGTATCAACTGACCTTTGAACTTCCTGACTGAGGAAGGGCCCTGTGAGGATCTGAGGGTTCCCCTGTCCATCCAGCAAGCTCCCTGCTCTTCTCAGGCTGACTCCAAGAAGACTTCATGCTTTTGATACAGGAAGTGTCTTAAGTTGAGAGGCTTGCTCCAAGGGTTCTAAAGCTTCCTTTGCCGCAGCAGAAGGCTTTCTGTGGTTGTGGATGTGAACAACACCAGACCATCTGCCTGAGGGCTAGATGTGGCCAACCTACACCATTTTGATTCCTCTGAGCAGAGATACAGACGTGACTGTGGCAAGTAGAGCCTCTAGCAGCTCCTTGCTCTCTGTTCCTGAACAGCCCCAGATGACCTGGCATCAACCCTCCAAGACCTGCCATCCAAGAGAAGTGCCAGGGCAGAGCTAGACAGTGGGGCAGGGGTGAGAATTACCAGGAATCCTGGGCCACAGTATGCGTACTTCGCTGTGTGCATGAGGAGGCAGGACCTGCTCTGCTGTGCTGCCTCTGTCTCTCTGGAGCCAGAGCAAAGATCATCGCCAAATACTCAGCCTCACTAATTGAATACACAGCCATAGGGACAGGGACAGGGAAGGTCAAATGACAATCCTTCCAAGGGCTCCTGGATGTCTGCTCTTTACCCAAATCCCCTACTCATGAAGTTTCTAAGTGTGGGCCAGGAAAAGCGTGTGGCCTCACCTGGCACGCAGTGTGTCTGCCTGTAGGTGTTGGACCTACACTGAAGAATTCAGGAAACAGACCAACAAACAGACAGCTAGGAAGTCGTGAGCCTTGTGGGGTTAGTGCTTTGAAAGTGTGACACATTGGGAACTTCAATAATTTAGGGAGTGTTCGTACGTGTGTACACTCATGCGTGTGTATGTGTATACATATATGTGCCTCTGTGCATCTGGACTCCAGAGTCAACAGCAGGTGTCACCCTTAGGCACCATCTACCTTGGATTTGTTTGTTTGCTTGTTTGTTTGTTTTAAAGTCAGGGTCTCACTATGCAGCCCTGGTTGGCCTTAAACTTGCTTGTAGACGAGGCTGGCCTAGAACTCGAAGAGATCCATCTGCCTCTGCCTCCTGAGTGCTGAGATTAAAAGCATATGTCACCACACCTGGCCCACCTTGGGTTTTTTTCTCCTCGCTGGCCAGAAACTCACCAAGTAGGGCTGGACTGGCTAGCCAGTGAGGCCTGGGGGTCCTCTGGTCTGCCTTCCACAGAAATTGCTTTTTAAAGGTGGCTCCTGTAGATTAAACTCGGGTCCCTGTGCATTCAAAGCATTCATTTTAATCATTTGAACCATCTCCTCACTGTCTATAATTTATTTTTAAAAGAAACATATGCTTATTTATGTGACGGGGGTCAGTATGCACACCACAGCACATGTGGAGGTCAGAGGACAATTTGTAGGCATTGGCTTTCTCTGGCCATGTGGGTCCTGGGGGTTGAACTCAGATTTTCAGCTTTGGCAGCAAGCACCTTCAGCCACTGAGCTATCTCACTGGCCCTTTCATGTCACACTGATGATGATGCTCTGACAACTGATTAGCAGAACACCTGGAAATGGGTGTCAGCTTGGGTTTCAGCTGCACCCATACCTCAGCTTGTCCCCCTCCATCCAGAGATCCCCTCTGTGACACTCTTCCTGTCTCTATCTATGTTTTTACAGGCAGACAAGGGAGCAGGAGACACCACCTGACTTTTTTTATTTCTCTGATTACGAGAGGCACAATGCAGAGATCGCTGCCTTCCACCTCGACAGGTGAGTCCCCTCCCCTCACACTGCCAAGAGCCAACTAGATCCAGATTCATCTGTGTACTCAAGCGCGCCACCTACAGAGAAGCATAGGCCTGGCCCTAGAAATCTGTGCAGCCTCCATTGTTAACCTCCACAACTGCTCCATACTAAACCTTCAAAGATCCACCAGTGTGTGTGTGTGTGTGTGTGTGTGTGTGTGTGTGTGTGTGTGTGTGTGTGTGTAGCAAGCACATAACGTGTGCATGCTCGTAGAGACTACAGGAGAACCTCAGGTATCATTCTTCAGGAGCTGCCCACTATTCAGAATCACTGGAACTCCTCAAGTCGGCTACACTGCTGGCTGGCTGGCTGGCTGGCTGGCTTGCTGGCTGGCTGGCGTACCCCAGGAATCCTCCTGTCTCTGCCCCTCAGTGCGGGAATTATAAGTGTGTGCCACCACACTTGATTGCTAGAGACTGAACCCAAACTAAGCTGTCTCCCCAGTGCTGCATACTGTCCTCACTGCATTTGTGATCCTGGTGGGCACCACCCTACCCCCTGTACCCAGCAAGCAGCAGCAGGAACAGATGGCACAACATTGGGAATAAAGGGAAAAGAAATAAGGTAAAGAGAAGGGCTCGGCATCGTGGGTGGCTGTGAACAGGTCAGGAAGGCACCTTGGAGGAAATGGTGTTTTGGTGACAATAGGTGGGAGGCTTTGTCACTTGTCTCCTGAGGGACAGCCTTGACCCAGCAGAACCTGGACCACTATAGATTCCACGTGGCCCTGTCTGTACCCTAAAGAGCTGTTCACAGGCCTAACCCTGGGGTCATCTCTGAGGGGTACAGAGGGACCTTTTCCCAGGCAATAGCAGAGGGATAAGGCTCGGTATTTATCCCTCGAGACCCTCTTGACTATACCACAGCTGTGACTAGACTTAGATCTTAACCCAGCTGTCATGGGACTGCCTAGACTGCAGAGTCCAGGCTCCATCTTTCTTACAGGAGCCTGGAAGACTGGGGTAGATCACAAAGCTTACATGGGAACTAGAAATCCTCAGAAGCCTGACATTTAGGCATATAGAACCCAGAAAGCCTTTCTGTGACAGTGGTGACTTTGCACCATGAGGTCACTCAGGTTGCCTACTTATAAAGCAGCCATGAGGCTGGAGAGATGACACTGCTATTAAAGTGTTTGCACATCTGGGGTCTATCCCCGGAACCTTTACGAAAAGAGTACATAGTACACACTTGCAATTCCAGTTCCCGGGAGGTAGAGACAGGAGGATCTCTGAGGCAGGATAGCCAGTCAGTTTAGCTCAATCAGTGAGTTTGAGGCTGCTGAGAGTCAAGGTTGATGGCTCCTGAGAAATGAACCCCAGGTTGATCTCATGTGCAGCACCCACATGTATGAACCCACATGTGTACACACACATGAAAACAGAGTCATGAAGCTTGAGGTGGCAGGATACTGGCTGCAGCTGTCAAGCAGTTGGGGCCCCTCATCATGGGAATGTGGTCTGTTCATCCCTCCACCAAGGACAACTCATCTCTACATCCTGTGTCAGCAGGAAAAAGCTAGCATTGGGCATCTCCATTTAATTAAGCAAGCAGCAATGTGTGCAGAAAGAGCCCCATTAAGAGTGGGTAATTTAATTTAATTTCCTTTTAAATTTAGCCCTGGAATGAGGGCACATTTTAGTTATCACATTGCCTGGCAGGGCCAGAGACAATGCATGGCACCTAAAGACTTCAGTCCTTCTGAGTTGCACACTTTCCTGGCACTGATGGTTCTGGGCTGTGCTGAGCCTGAGGGCCTCGTGTGGCAGAAAACTAGAGGGCAGAGGTAGAGGGATAAGGCTCAGTATTCATCTTCTGCTGCAGACCGTGAGAACCAGCCTCAAGAATAAAGAATCCTCCCCCCACCTTTTCCCACCAGGATCCTGGATTTCCGCAGAGTCCCTCCGGTGGCTGGTAGGATGATCAACATGACCAAGGAGATCCGGGATGTGACACGGGATAAGAAGCTATGGAGAACCTTCTTTGTATCTCCAGGTAGCTGGGGATGGGATAGGATGAGGGGCTCACAAGGCTTAGGTCACATGCTGGTCTTGGTCAGCTCTAAAAAGCCTACAGATTAGATTAGATTACTCTTCCTGTTGCTCAGATAAAATATCCTGTCAGAAGCACCCTCAGGAAGGAAGGGCTTATTTGGCTCACAGTCAAAGGGTTCACAGTCCATCATGGTGGGAAAGGCATGGCAGTGGGAGCCTGAGACAGCGGTCACATTGTATCCACAGTCAGGACTGTGAAGCAGCTGCTCACAGTGTAGCCACAGTCAGGACTGTGAGGCAGCTGCTCACAGTGTATCCACAGTCAGGAAGCAGAGAGAGATGGATGCTGGGACTCAGCTCATTTTCTTCTTTTCATTCAGTCTGAAATCTCAGCCCATGGGATGGTGCTACACACCTCGGTTAACCTAATCTCAAAAATTCCGTATAGACATGTGCAGAGGTATGTCTCCTAGGTGATTTTAGAACCTGTCAAGTTGATGGTCAATATTAACCATCACAGAAACCATCGAACTCATCTATCTAACAGCTGTTTCCACTGAGGGTGGCCATGCTGCCTCCTGTGTGTGACATGTGTATGTGCCAATCTACATATATATGGTCTCTTATCGACACCTTCCTGTGCCCAGACAGAGGTGTTTCCACTGTGGTCCAGTGTGCATTTAAGTTAATTAATTTATTATTTGATTGATTGGGATCTTTGTTGTTGTTAGACTGTTTGGTTGGTTTGAGTCGAGTTGGGTTTGGGAGGGAGGACAGGGTCTCATTCCATAGTCTAGGCTGGCCTGGAACTCATTATGTATACCAGAATGGCGCTAAACTCTCCATCTTCCTGCTTCAGCATCTTGAGTGCTGGGATTACCAGTGTGAGCCATCATACATGGCTGTTTGTTTGTTTGTTTGTTTGAGACAGAGTCTTGCTGTGCAGCCCAGCAACTGATTTACTCGATACCTCCCTGAGTCTCCATGTAGTGTTTAAGTCATTTACCAAGCCCGGTGCTCTAAATACAGACATCTGGGTAGTAATTCCCTCCACCACCAGGACAGGAGCCTCAGCCTCCTACCCCTTGCCAGCCCATGCTGCCAGCTGTCCCAGGTGGGTCACTATTCTCTCTCTGCTTTGGTCCATTTGGGGATCCACAGATGGCCTCTTAGCTTTGGTTCTGTGACTCAGCACTGTGACCTCAAGATTTGCCAGTGTCACTTCAAACATCCTCAGGGTCAGTCCTTTGTCCCTGGAGATGATTTGCCAGCAGTGGCATTCCACATCCAGCCCAGCTCATACCCTGTGCCCTTGGGTGGATACAGTTGAGGAGATCACCCAACATCAATCAGAGGAACTAGGACAGGCAGAAACAAGTCAGGAACTCCCTAGACTGTGTTTTCTATAGCCTAAAGCCCCCAGCAGTCCCAGTGAGGGATGGTAGATATGCATCTCATGCGGGTATGTGGGGTTGAAGTGGCAGTCAGATGTGGGCTTCTGAGACAGGAACCATAAAGGTCATCCACTGCAGAGTCAATGTACTGTGGGCTTAGTCATTTTGAAATAGTGAAGGATTCTGGATTTTGTTTTATTTTATTTTATTTTATTTTTTGTTTGTTTGTTTTGCCCGTGAACATGCACAAGCAGTTGCACATGGAGCCCATTGGTCAATGCCAGGTATCTTCTCTTCAATCTCTCTCATTCTTGGGTGTTTGTTTGGTTTTGGTTTTGGTTTTTGGTTTGGGTTTGGTTTTGAGGCAGGGTCCCTCACTGAACCTGGAGCTTACAGATTCAGCTCAACTGGCTGGCCATTAAGCCCAAAGGATCCAACCACTTCCAGCTTCCGTAAGCTGGCATTACAGGCAGAAGCCACCATGCCCAGATCTAGCGATCTCGCTCAGGTTCCTGAGGCCTTGTTCAATTTTAATTAACCAGAGATGGAGCTACATGCTCTTCTGAGCAGATGAGACGTCTTATGTTGGTGTAGGCTCCCTCCCAGCCTCAGCAGGGGACCCCAGCTCATTGTCCTGCACATCCCATGGACTTCACTGGGGACCCATCATTTGTCGTGTCACCTCCTCTCAATGTCCCCCTGCAGCTGCTACTCCAATCAGCTAGCCCACAACTCCCATTTTGTAGCTCATGGTGAGGCTCCCAGTCAGTTACTAGTTATTGGTTTACTAGTTATTGGTTACTAGTTATTGGTTACCAGTTATTGCTTACTAGTTATTGCTTACTAGTTATTACTTAGCTCCCATGAACCCCAAGAATCTTCCCTGGCTGTCAGGGGACCCCAAAAGTGATTCATCTGGCCCGGATGGTTCCCTCTTGACATGCAACAGAACGGGTGACACTGGCCACTCCTGAAAACAGTCACCTCCACCTAGCTGTCCCTGCCAGACCACTTTGCCTTGTCAGCCAGATTTCTTCCAAGAACCTTCCAGATGTCTGGTTTCCTCTGAAGCACAGGATCCTGGAGGCAGCTTTGATCTTACTTTAGAAAGCCAGGTCTGTTTAGAGTCTCCTTTTCTGCTTTGCTTGCGCTTCTAGATCCTTCCGCTGCCAAAATTGCCATTGCTGCTTCTGAGAGCTAAGTGCAGCTGGAAAGCCTTTGATCACAGCAGACACCCTTCTACTTGTGAGCAGCTCTGCTCTGGGTCAGTCAGGGAGGAGCATGGCCCTCCCTTCCAGGTGGGGCAGGCCTCAGATGGGCCTTCTGTAAGCTCGGCTCAGAGCCTTCGACTCCATCATGAATGCCGGGTAGCTACTGAGAAATAAAGTTCAGACAGGGCAGTTAACTGCCCCAACACCATACAGCCGAAAGGCCAGACTGAGCCTCTGAAGCCCCCCAGCTCTAAGAAACATGGTTTTTGCTGTCTCTGTGCTGTCCTGAAATTCACTCTATAAACCAGGCTGACCTCATACTTACAGAGATCCGCCTGGCTCTGCCTCCGGAGTGCTAGGATTAAAGGTGTGTGTCACTGCCACCCAGCTGCTGTCTCTATTTCTGCTGACGTGTCTCATACACCCTGGTCATCTATGCCCACCTTGTTTCTTTCTGCAAAGCGTTTGTGCTTTTGTGACCACGGGTCCCAGCATACACCCCATCCCCACCCTGGCCTTGGCATCTCAGAGCATAGATTACTCCTGACCCTCACTCAGTCAATCAGCTTTTCCTTTCCTTCCTTGTTGTCTGTTTGGCAGGTAGCCAAGGGACCGTCCGTCCCAACAATGTGCAGCCCCAAATGCGCTTTAAGGAGTAAGTAGGTTCCGTATGGATCTTCTCCCAATACAAGGAATAACATCCGAGTGACAGTGTGTCTGCAGCCTTTGTGTGACATGGCTACCTATTTTCTGAGGAGGGCACCAAGGGCACATTTCCCCTGCAGGGACTCCAACTCTGCTGAGTTGACCCTGGCAGGAGGACAGGCCTGTCTTGGATACTATGGCCTCTCTGGCCAAGGCACAGGATCTATGAAGTAGCCATGTGTTAGCTCACAATGGAGACCTGGCCTGAGATCTCACGGGCCCTGTCTTCAGGCCTTTGGGGGAGGTTAGACCCATTGCCCCAGCAGGCTCTCTGACCTCAAGAGACTACAGCTTTTCACAGCTCTGCCTTTATTAATGTCTCAAAAGATGCTCATTCGACCCCAGGTACAAGGCCACCTCAGGTCCCCAAGGTCTCCTTCTTAGCCCTGCAGCACAGGTGAAGCCGTTGAGCACCTCAGAGAGTTATGGGCTTCACCTCTGGTCACACAGCTTTTGGAGCCCACTACCCCCACCCTAGGTGCCTCTGAGAAACCAGGTTATATGGAGCAGGAACAGGTTTCTGTTCCTCTTTCAGCTTGAAAGGCTCTGAGCTCAGCTTAGGTAGGGCCAGCAGGCTATCAGAGGCATCCAATTTCATGGTTATGGCCAACAAGAGATGGGATAGAAATTTTCCTCCTGGAGACTGTGCTATTGCCTGGCCTCCAATGCTTTTCTGTCCTTGGCAGGGGTGAAGGAGTAGGGTAGGCTGTGTAAACTGTATCAGCACCTGGAGCTGCAGTGGGCTGGTCTCTGTTTGATCTTTTCCACCCTAATTACCTAGCACTGACTACGAGGGGGGGGATGAAGCCTAGAAGGGAAGGGGAGAGGAGAGGCAGTGAGCCTGGCCAGCCAGGACTTGTGTGCCAGGAATCATAGAAAATGCATGCCCCCCTCCTACCCCTGCCCCTTCCAGACCTGGTCCTGGCAATTCTCCAGCCTCCTTCTCTGAAGGCTGTATGGCATGCGTGTGCTTTGAAGAGCTTGCTTTATGTTATATTTGTGTGTGTGTGTTTGTGTGTGTGTGTGTGTGTGTGTGTGTGTGTGTGATCCAGAGGCTCACATCAGATGTCTTCTTCAATGTCTCTCCAACTTATTTTTTCTTTAGGCCAGTATCTCTCATTGAACCTGGAGCTTCCTGATTAGGCTAGACTGGCTGTCCAGTCAGCTCCAGGGATCTCTGTCTGAACGTCCCCAGCACTGGGGTTCCACACATACACAGCCAATGAGGAGGAGGCTCAGTTGGTTACCTAGCACCAACAAAGCCCCGAGTTCCATCCTCAGCACCACCTAAATCAGGCACAGTGATGCATGCCTGCCGTCCCAGCACTTAGGAGTTGGAAGCGGGAGTTCAGGGTCAGAGATCTCGGGGAGTTAGCCCAGTCAGTAAAGCGCTTGCCTTGTAAGCCCAAGGCTCTAGCTCAATCCCCAGACTCCGTGTTTAAAAATAATTAATTAATTAAAGCTAACAGTGAGGCTACAGGTTTGCAATACTGGTTACAAGGAAGTGGAGATGGGGGGCTCCCTGGTGCTTGCTGGCCAGTCAACCTAACCTGCTTAGTCAACCTAACCTGCTTGACAAGTATCAGGCAAGAGAGACACTGTCTCCAAAACAAGGTGGACGGTGTCTGAGGAATGGCATCTGAGGTTGTCCTTTATGCTCCTCTCACAGGTATATACACTTACATGCCCATGCAAACACACACACACACACACACACACACACACACACACAATTTGATGCCAGCCTGGACTACCTGAAGCCCTTTCTCAAAAACAGAAAAAGAAAGAGAACAGTTTCCTTTCTCCAGTGGTGGCTGGCAGTGTCTAGGTGGCTCCTTTCCTTTGTGAGTCATGAAGGCTGGTACATGGAAACATTTCCATATAACTTACGTGCTGTAACCCCAAACTGGATCAACCAGGTCAGAGCCGATCTTACATGAACTCTCCCCGACAGTCGCCAGGCTGTGTGTCTTCATCATATGATGTCCCTGCTGGGATCCCATGGCTCTCTACCTCCTTGACACATGTCACCATGTGGCTCTTTAGTCACAACCATCCAGGAGGGTGTGAGCTGGTTTCTTACTGAGGGTTTGGTATGAGTTTCCCAGATGAAAGAAATACTGAGTGTGTTCCCATGAACTTCATGACTCTGTGTGAGTGTGTGAGTGTGTGTGTCTGTGTCTGTGTCTGTGTCTGTGTCTGTGTGTGTGTGTTCACATGCAGGCCAGAGGTCAACTTTGGGAGTCCTTCTTCAGGCACCATCTACTTTTTTTTTTCTTTTCTTTTTGAGACAGGGTCTCTGACTTTCACCTAGAACTCACCAAGTAGGCCACACTGGCCAAGAGTGACTCCCAGGGTCCTCCTGTCCTGCCTCCCAGCATGGGAGTTATGAGCATGTGCCATCATACTCAGTGTTTTACATGAACGCTTTACATGGAGCTTGGGTCCTCATGGTTCTGGTGGTTATTGACACCAATTTACCTATCCAGACCCCATTTGTAGTTCTTTGGAAACTTATAGCTCCTGGCTTTGCCTGCCTGTGGCTTTGCCCACCCATGTAAGTGGTTCCTTTTGGGGCTAGGCTGTAAGTGCTCTTTGCAGATAAATACTAGAACTTCCTCTGGAGAATGATTGGCATTTTCTCTGCCCTCCGGAGCCTGAATCAATCTTAGGAGATCAGAGTGTGAGTAGGAAGCACCTCTCATTTTGACAGGGTCTGACTTTGACTCCCTGTGGCTGGAGTTCTGCTCTGTAGACTCTCAGGGTATGGGATCAGAGGGGATGGTGAACTGGTGAACACTGCATGGTAAGGCCTGAGGTGCCTCTGGGGCAGTACTGTGGGCATTGCTAGGAGTGATGGCCACTGACTGGACCTATCCTTCTCCAGCCAACAACATCTGCTTCTACGGGGAGTGTTCCTACTACTGTTCCACCGAACATGCCCTTTGTGGGAGGCCCGACCAGATTGAAGGATCTCTGGCGGCCTTCTTGCCTGACCTGTCACTGGCCAAGAGGAAGACATGGCGGAACCCCTGGCGTCGTTCCTACCACAAGCGAAAGAAGGCAGAGTGAGTCAGGCACTTGGGACTTAATGGGCCAGCTTCTGTCCACTGTGCAACCAAGGTCACTGAGCCTGGAATAGGGAGTCAGTAGTCCATGGCTCAGAGTCAAAAGAGGCAGCAAGAACAGTGCAAAGCCAGCTGTGCTTGTGCCACTGTGAGATAGTGGCAGCAGTATGTCTTGGTTACTGTTGCT
This sequence comes from Grammomys surdaster, assembly GCF_004785775.1. Classification (NCBI taxonomy): domain Eukaryota; kingdom Metazoa; phylum Chordata; class Mammalia; order Rodentia; family Muridae; genus Grammomys; species Grammomys surdaster. The sequence continues at coordinate 28,735 of NW_021627525.1, read as the reverse complement.
GACGAAGATGGCTTTGGCTCACAGTTTGAGGGTTTGGTCCGTCGTTATGAGGGAGGCATGGTAACAGAAGCATGAGGTAGCTGGTGACAGTCAAGAAGCACAGAGACAGATGAGCCCACTTTCCCTATTTTATTCAGGCCAGGGCCCCAGCCTAGGGAATGGTGCCGCCCACACACATTCAGAGTCAGTCTTTGCTTCAGTTAAACCTCTCTGGAAACATCCTCACAGACACAGCCAGAGGTGTGTTGGCATGATTCCAAATCCAGTCACATTGACAATATTAGCCACCACAGGGTTCCTATCTGTGATGTAGAAGAGGTGCTAGCTGATATTGGTAACCCTTAAAATACAACCTCCCCCACCCACTGCCTGTCGGGTGCTGGAAAAGACACATACACACCATTGGCATAAAACGCATGATATCAACTGACAATGCCTTCAGCCCTGGGCCCACCTAGGGCAGGAAGAATAGCTTCATCACCTTCCAGGCTTCTATCCCTATTAATTCAGCCTATCCTAATGCGTGTCCCTGAAGACACTCCATTCCCATTGCGAATCCTCTTTGCGAAGCGTGCTCTTTACAAAGGGTGCTCTTCTGAGCCAGGCAGCACCAAATAATCTAGCCTGGACCTCCCTCTTCACTCAGAGGAGAGACCCTCGTTCTGGGTTTCACACTATCCCCTTCTTCCTCCTCCCCCACAGGTGGGAAGTGGACCCTGATTACTGTGAAGAGGTGAAGCAGACTCCACCCTACGACAGTGGCCACCGAATCCTGGACATCATGGACATGACTGTCTTTGATTTCCTCATGGGTACGTCCTGCAGGGCATGCTGGCTGCCAGAAATGCCTAAACACCTTTAGCTGGGGGCACCATCTGGTGACCCACAGCTGAGGAGGGCCAGAGGCCTCTGAGCAGCTGTGCGTGCTTGTCCCTGCAGGGAACATGGACCGGCATCACTACGAGACCTTTGAGAAGTTCGGGAATGAGACCTTCATCATACACTTGGACAACGGGCGTGGGTGGGTCTTCTGTGCCCTTGGAGACCCTGGGGTTCTATACATCCTCGTTTATGGGGGAACTAGGTTAGCCTGAGAAGCAATCATTGGGACAGGGGAATCACCTGAGAGGCAGGGACTGGGTCACATCGGGGTATACATCAGTGAGGAAGTGAAGACTACCACAAGGTGCTGGATTCATGGCCGTAACCACATGAGTACTTTCTATCATACCTTCCTTACCCTGGGGAAACTGAGGCCAAAGGGCCTGTGGCTGGATGAGAAGGGCCAACAAGCAGTCAGTTCAGTCTGAGAGAGGTCATTAACCTCTGCTTAACAAAGCAGAATCCCTTTCAAACAAAACAAAACGAAAAGAAAAAAATCAATACTGCCAGCGCTGGACATGGCCAGGGGCAGCCTCGACACTAATGAGCTTCATGAGATTGTCATGGTCCTACAGCACCACAGCACTGGGAGGCGGGACCCTGAGGGCTTGGCGCTGGGCCCCGTAAGGCTTTCCAGCTGCTAGGGCTCTGACTGCTCTACCTTCGTCCCACAGGTTTGGGAAATACTCACACGATGAGCTTTCCATTCTAGCTCCCCTTCACCAGTGCTGCAGGTACGTGCCCAAGCCGTGCGTGGTCTCTCACTGCCCCCTGGCAGCCATCACTACCCGAGAGGCCTGTTCACACCCACTGGGGCTCCGGTGGGCAAGCATCCACAGAGCAAGCATGCCCATGCCTCACTGACCTTTCTTCCCTAAGCCTCATCTGGATAACCCCCACCAGGGAGACCCCAAGGCCTGAAACAGGCTGTAAGTCCAGGGTCCTTCTCTCCTGGCCATGGCTTCCAGATTCGCCCACCCTACCCACCTTCCACAGTCGCTCATACCTACCCTCCCCTGACCCCCAGTGGCTGGACATAGGCTCCCAAAGCGAATTACTTCTCTCCCTTGGGAGGCAAGTGCACCTGGCCAGCTGAGGAAGGACAGTCTCCCAGGTGAGCGGTTAGCCTAGTCTTGCCCTCAGGACAGGGGGTGCCCATCTAGCCACCTGTCTTTCTGGATAGGACTGTAGCAATGTCTAGGACAGCGGTTTCTCAACCTAAGGGTCATGACCCCTCTGAGGTGGAATGAGCCTTTCACAGGGGCTGCATATCATATATTTACACCCTGATTCATAACAGTAGCAAAGCTACAGTTACGAAGTTGCAATGAAAATGATCTTATGGTTGGGGGGTCGGTCAGCACAACACGAGGGACTGTATGAAAGAGCTGCAGCACTGGGAAGGTCTAGAACCACTGGTCTAGAACCACTGGTCTAGAATGCCCCGTCTCCATGTAACAGACTCATGAGGCCTGGGGTCTCTGGCCTCCTTGTCTCTTAGTTTGTCTTGCTCTGTTTCTCTCTCTCTTCTCTTCTCTCTCTCTCTCTCTCTCTCTCTCTCTCTCTCTCTCTCTCTCTCTCTCTCTCTCTGCCCTCTTTTTCTCCGAGTCTGTCTCTCCATCTTTCTGTCTCTTGTCTTCACATTTCCGTGTGTCTCTCTCCGTGTCCCTGTCTGTCTACACCTCTCTGCCTCTCTCTCTCTCTCTCTCTCTCTCTCTCTCTCTCTCTCTCTCTCTCTGTCTCTCCAGTAATATGCCACCCCACCAGAGCCCCCACTCTCTTTCCTTCCCAGTAGTGACACCCCATTCTCTCTGCAGGATCAGGAGGTCCACCTACCTGAGGCTTCAGCTGCTGGCCAAAGAGGAGCACAAACTGAGCCTGCTGATGGCTGAGTCCCTGCAGCATGACAAGGTCGCACCCGTGCTCTACCAGCTGCACCTGGAGGCCCTGGACCGGCGGCTGCGCATTGTGCTGCAGGCTGTTCGAGACTGTGTAGAGAAGGATGGGCTGAACAGTGTGGTGGAGGACGACCTAGCCGCTGAGCACAGAGCCTCCACGGAGAGGTAGTGACCACACTACCTGTGAGGAAGGAGGAGCACAGAGCCTAGCCCTGTGAATTCAGTGAATTCGGACAGGATTGGTCATCCCCATAGGGTGACCTGCGGCAGGGAGCATGGGGTCTCCCTCATGGCTCTGATAGGGAAGTATGGGCCTCCAGTTCCAGCAGAAACCAGACAGAGCACTCTGGACATGCAGCAGAGTGGCCAGCGCTCCATCCTTCCCATAGGGAGGAACCTTTAACTCACTATTTTGTACTTAACAAAAGGCTCACAGTCCTGTCAAAGGAGAAACACCCAGCAGACCAGAGATCACCTCTGGGCCACTTCAAGGACCTCCTATGATGTGATCACACTCTGGCCCTCAATTACAATCCACTTTCTGCTCCCCATCCTGGGGCCTCCTCTCTCAAAGGCCGGAGAGCTCTTAGAAGGGGGACAGTGATGGACATCATGGCCTGTGTTGGGGCAGATGGGCACCCAAGAAAGGGTTTTTGGATACCAATGACCAGCTATCCACCTGTCCACTGCTGCATAGCAGTCAGGCCTTACTAGTTGGTGTGGGCACTGCCTGCCTTGGCTGAGCTCTGGACAGTGGGTGTCAAGACAGTACACAGAGCCCATGGCCCCAGGACAGCAGGCTAACCTTGGGACATTTTCGTGGAGTAGTTTGCAGTGAGGTAACAGTGCAATAAAGATACAGCAAGCGTGTGCCATGGCTGTCTGGGGTGGGGACTCACTCCTTGTCACAGCTGTCCCCCTAGATAGCCCCCAAATGAGGCTAATCCCTGCTCTTATGGTGTCTGTGTGATGTGGGTCTTCAGCCTGTTAAGGCTGTGAAGGGAGCTGCCTGCCCAGTCCCTAAAAGGTAAGCAGGCTAGCAAGGCTCCAAAGGGGCGGGGCAAGGGAGGGATAGGAGGTCAGCTCTGTCTTGCCCCACTCCTGCAAAGCTTTGGGCTCCGAGCCACAGGAGGCCCTCTAAGGATGGGATCCACACAGCCCTACATAGGGCCACAACATACCTGAGCAAGAACCATAGAAGGGGTTGTCCAGGGGCCCATGAGAGCTGCAAGCCACTGCACTGCTGGCTCCGAGGCTCAGATCCCCTCTGCTGGAAGGTGTCTCCTACCTCCTTCTAGTAAGCTGCTGCCAGACTGGACAGGGGCCAGGCCTTGTCCAGGAGAGGACAGTGGGGAGGACCCACGATGGAGCTGTGCACTGCTGAGTCACAAGAATGCCAAACAAACAATGGCCTGCCCCTATTCCAGGCATTCCCAGCTGTCACCCTGTGGCTTGTTCACATGCCACTCCCCTAGCAGGGGATGGATGCTCAGCAGGAATTCACCAAGGCACTAAAACTCAACAGTTAAGTCCTTGATGTTCTCAGATGCAATAGTACACGGTCTGCTTATTGTATATATACACGTACATGTCTATATGTAGTTCAGGGTGCGTGTGTGTGTGTGTGCGCGCGCGCGTGTGTGTGTGTTTAGGACAGGGCTTGAGGTCATGCATCTTCCCCTGCCACCCTCTAATTTTTCAAGACAGGTTCTCTCTCTGAACCTGGAGCTCACCAATTGGTTTAACTGGTTGGCCTGTGATTCCCCGGGGACACACTTGTCTCTGCCTCCCCAGCACTGGAATTCCAGATGTGCACCTCTGTACCTGGTCCCTTGTGTATAATCTGAGGATGGAACTCGGACCCTCAGGAAAGCAGTTCATGGCCTGAGCCATCTTCCCATCCCTATTTTCCTCCTTTAATGGGAGAGTGAGGCTGAGATACAGAAAGCCAGCAGATTCCTGAGTTGGCAAACTCGATGCCACATACTTAGACACTTAGGGATGATAAGGCCAGCTAGACCCCAAATCCCTACCTTGTCTCAGGGAATGTTCTATACAGCATACCAGCAGATGGACTAAGACCACTGGACCACCAAGGAAATGAAACAGTGATCAAGCACACCCCCCAGACTTGCCTCCCATCTTCCTGTCTCAGCACAAGGCCCAGTATTAACCCCACTCATCAAGAAGGAAGCATAGAACCAACCATCTAGCAGTCTGGCCAAGAACAGAGTTCAGCCTTCCTTGTCCAGTGTGCCAATTCCAATGTAGCCTTCCAATAGGTGGGGTATAAGTGTTGGCTTGTGCATGTGTCCTGTCCATGACCACAGAGGTCATGGACACATGAGATGGATGGATGAGAGGTCACAGGACATCTCATCACGATTACCTCCATCCTTCCAAGATCCTCCACTATTAACCCCCCACAGACCCCCGTGGCAGGCCAGGCTGAAAAGCATGCCTTCATCCCTGGGTTACAGAAGCAACAGAGATAAAGACATGATCAAGTCACTAGACCTGTGAGGATTGCAGATGGACAGACATCACCCAGGGCAGACATCTATAAGGTATGAAGGGAGGTACCAGGTGCATCCCATATCCATGGGTTGATGTCCAACTCCTGGTGTGACTGGGGACAGGACCGTGGTGGAAGACAGGAGGATGAATGAGTTCACCCAAATGGCCCTAATCCAGGGCAGTAGGTCCTTATAAAATGAGGTCAATCCAGGTGTGGCAGCTAATGCTGGTAATTCTAGCATCTGGAGAGCTGAGGCAGGAAGATGGCCAAGAGTTTCATGCTAGCCTGGGCTAGAGTAAGACCCCCATCTCAAAAAACAAAACAAGTCCAGTGAGATGGCTCAATGGGTAAAGGTACTTACCACCAAGGCTGACAATCCGAGTTCAGTCCCCGGGACCCACAGTGGAAGGGGAGAGCATATGGTTGTGAGCCATCAGGCACAGAGAGTGAATTCAGTGCAAATGGCAAGACCAGATGCTGAGCTAAAGACTGGGAGTGCATACAGAATGCTGGTGTTCACAGGGAGTCCATGCCCCCCCTCCCTCCCTGAGAGAGGGTCAAGAGGTCAGTGAGAGGGGCCGTGGGACTCAGAGTCCTCTGCCCACTCTCATCTGCTGTACCCACTATAGGACAGCATAGATACTCAGACTAGAGTAAAGCCCATGCGGTGGCCTAAGGTCAAACGCAGACCAGGTGCTTCATGGGATGATGGCCAGTCTTCTGGCTTTTCTCTGCCCTCTGTGCTTACTTGGCTTCATGGAGCCTCAGCTAAGCCTGCACCCACAGAAGATAGGCTAACCACACCTGCTCTTTTACATCCTGCTGGCCCACCATGAATGACCACACAGTCCCTGTGGTGGGTACTACAAGTCTCTAGAGCACTGGTTCTCAATCCTGCAGATCACGTCTTTACACTAAGATTCATAATCGTCATAAATTTATAGTTTTGAAGTAGTAATTAAATAATTTTATGCTTGGGGGTCACAACAACATGAGGAACTGTATTAAGTTTTTGAAATCTGTAAGAGGGCTTTAGGGGGTTTTAGAGATGGCTCAGTGGTTCAGAGCTGCTCTTGCAGAGGACCTGGGTTCAGTTCCTAGCATGCACACGGTGGCTCACAACCATCTGTAACTTGTTCCAAAGAATCCAGTGCCCTCTTCTAGCCTCCATGGGTACCAGGCATGCATGTGCTACATATACATACGTGTAGGCCAAACACTCATGTACATTAAAAATAAAACGATGTTCAGAGATTCAAGAGGGGACCCGAAGAGCCAAGGGGATGAAACTCGTGTCAGCTAGCGTCCTTTGATGTGCGTGCGTGCGTGCGTGCGTGCGTGCGTACGTACATGCGTGCGTGCGTACGTACATGCGTACTCTCGGCTTCTTGCCTGCAGTCCTCTTTCCAACCCTCTCCACATTCTATCATTCTAGCCTCACTGCCGAACAGTTTAAAGTACCAAGTACCCAATCAAAACGTGAATCATTCGATATGGGAGACGACGGAGCTAAAATATATAAGAAGACACGTCCACACTACACTGAGGCTCTTTCAGACTTTAGTATTAATCCATTGAGAGAAACTTCCGGAAGAGAAGGCCTTGGTGCACCACAGCTGCTCAGAAAGCTTGCAACAAGGATGGGCAGAGATTAGGTACCACTCTCAGCCGGTTGCTGCCTTCTAACCCCAGTGCATTCTGCCCTTTGCTCACACCTTCACCAGTTTTGCATTTGAGTGCGGGTGAGACAGACCACGAAGGACCCAGAGACAGTAGCTGCATGCTGTAATCACCATGGACAAAGCCATCAGTACACTTATCAACGTTTACTTATCCCTCAAGTAAACTAAGATCTTAGGGTCTAACCCAATGGACCGCTTCCAAACCCATCCTGATTACTGGATGGACTGAGTCCAGGACTATCAGCTATTGTCCAGCCAGATGGCCCTGGTGGTTAGCCAGTTGCTCTGAGGACACCACAGTCACTTTGAGGAAGCTACACAGCAACCACAGCTACTTGCTGCTGACACACAACTCTAGCTTCAAAGATGACACTGTCTTAGCCAAACAGTTTTACTCGTGGTGGTGGTGGTGGTGGTGGTGGTGGTGGTGGTGGTGGTGACAACTGTCTTAGGGTTTTATTGCTGTGAAGAGACACCATGACCACAGTGACTTTTATAAAGGAAAATATTTAATTGGAGCTGGCTTACAGTTTCAGAGGTTTCAGTCCAACATCGTCATGATGGGAAGGCATGGTGCTGGAGAAGGAGGTAAGAGTGGCCCACAGGCAGCAGACAGAGACTGTCACAGTGGGCATAGTCTGAGCATATGAGCTTTCAAAGCCCTGCCTTCACATGGACACACTTTCTCCAACAAAACCATACTTCCTAATAGTGCCATTCCCTATGGGCCAAGCACTCACACGCATGAGTCTATGGGGGCCATGTGTATTCAAACCACCACAGTTATGATGATGATGATGACTCAGTGGTAGAGGCAGAAAGGCAGCTGGAGAATCCCAGAGGAGACCAACAGCAATACCAGGAAGCAGAGACAATGGAGACAATGAGAGGGAGCAGAGAGGCCGAGATCCCAAGGATGGAAGATTGAGAACAGCCAGACTAAAACTGTGAACCACATAGGCTGAGAGAGCTCCATGTATCTGCCAAGACTCAGGGGCTGACAGTCCCAGCCTGGGGCCTTGAGAGCTGAGACACTGGCTGCTGTAGAGATGGGGGCCCCACACCCAAGGCCTATTTGGAAACTGTGGCTCTAACAGACACACCTGCCGTTCACTGATGCCGTTCACTGATGCTGGAAGCTGAGGGTTACAACAGCTTCCAAGTGCCAGTGGTTAAATCTCAGAGCAATAGGCCTCCACCTGAGCACCTAGAGGCATAGTCCTGGGGCTTCAAAAGCCAGGAGCACTAGGGCCCTGGCTCTGGGGGCTTAGAACTGTGAGCTTCTGGCTCTGCCTGTCTAGTCTCTAGGCCTTTGGTACTCAAGGTCTGAGGACAGCCAGCCTAGAAGACCTCCCAAATACCCACCATCTGTTGTTCTGTTTGGCTTCTAAGACCATGTTTCTTCTAGCCCAGCCTAGCCTCAAACTTGCTCTATATTAATAGCTGAGGATGACCTTGAATTCCTGAATTCTCCTGCCTCCACCTCCACAATGCTGGGGACATGGGCATGTGCTCCATGCCTGGTTTATGTAGTGTTTGCAATGAAACCCAAGAATTCACACTACATCATGAGCTTAAAGCCAGCCTGAGATCTACGAGACCTTGTTTAAAAACAAAGCAATACAAAAACAACAGCAGGGCTGGAAGAATTGCTCAGTAGTTATCTCCCTTGCAGAAAACCTGAGTTCAGTTCTCAGCACCTATATCAGGTGACTCACAACCACCTATACGTATCTCCAAGAATGTTGGATACCTCTGGGACTGTATTCATGCACACATATATACTCATGTACACATATATTTAAATAAAAATACATCGTTTTTAAAAGAAAAAAATTATTACAAAGAAGTTCAAGGCTATCTCTGGCTACGTAGTGAGTTTAACACCAACATAAAACCCATCTCAAAAAAACTAAAATCAAACAAATGAATAATAGATTTGCATCTACTTGCATCTAGAACGGTATGTGCATTTAACAGAACGGACAAAGAGTCTCTTCTGTCCGTGGTTCCCGTGAGTACACCTCTGAATACACACGAGTGGGTGTCTGTTTTAGATCACATGAAGACAGGCGATATGACAGTATGGTGTTACATGTGATCCAGAGACACATGGACCCAGAGCAGGTCATGTCTCTACTAGGGTTCTATTACTGTGAAGAGACACTATGACCACAACAACTCTTACAAAGGAAAACATTTAACTGGGGCTGGCTTACAGCTCAGAGGTTCAGTCCATTATCATCATGGCAGGAAGCACGGCAGCATGCGGGCAGACATGGTGATGAAGTAGAAGTCAAGAGTTCTGCATCTGTATCCATGGGTAGCAAGAAAAAAGAGAGAGAGGCTAGGTGTAGTTTGAGCTTCTGAACCCCAAAGCCTACCCCCAGTGACTCACTTCCTCCATCAAGGCCACACCTCCTCACCCCTGCCATGTAACACCACTCTTTAATGACCAAGCATCAATATATGGGCCTATGGAGGCCGCTCTATTCAAACCACCACAGGTCATGTGCTATGCACAAAGCCTGTGTTCGTCATGACTGTACATTTGCAAGGGGCCTTGAGTGGATGTTGTATAGATGCCACTCTGCCTGGGAGTCAGACTAGGGCAGGGTTTCTGCTCTTGCCAGGTGCCAGCACAGGGATTCGAGATGCAATGAATGGTCACATGATCACCTAGGAAATCTAGGACACCACGCAGTCATTTTTGGCCCTCTCTGCCAGAGCATCATTGAGATAAATGCTGTTTTGTCCAAAGATTCTGCCTTCTGATGGGTAAGCTCTGTCCTAGGAATAGAACCATTCTCTCCATGGAGGCTGCTAGTTAAGAAGCAAACTCACAAGGTTTAAGCAACTCCTCAAACTTACAAGCTTCACAAGGCTCCTCCCAGGGTAATACAGACAACAACCTTTGCTCTCACAGGGCAAGCCTGGGCTAGTCTTACAGGGAACTCCAAGGCTGCAGCTTTCCTGAGTGTCATCCATTTGAGTCATGTTCCCATGGGAAATCCAATAAACTCACTGCTTCATTAAACTAAACCCGGGGTCAATGTTTTCTTTGATCTGTCCTTGGTCCTGTCTAAAGTGAACTTATTCATATCTCCCCAAGAGTGATCACATGACACAGAGATAAAGGAGCCTGAATGGATGGTTCTGGAATATCAAGGTGTGTCGTACCCAGGTTCCCTTTGGCTTCTGGCAAGTGTGAACTCACATCAGCCTTCTAGAACTCTCCAGAAGGGGAAAAATGTAAACTCTATTAAGATTCTCACTAGAAACACACATGTACCCAGGCAAGGCGGGGGACAGGACAGGTGCTGCTGGGTGGCCTAGCCAGCCCAAGCCATCTAGTGACAGGAAGAAGGTCCAATGTGGCCTTGTCTGTGAGACCAGGCGTTAGACTTCCCACATGCTTTTCCCTGCTCCCTACTTTCCATGGTGACAGTGCCCATGTCCTTCAGCCATGCAGCCCAAGTTTAGGGGTCTCTTTGCTCCTCAGTTCCCTTTGCACTCTCACCTCAGCTCTGACCTGCAACGTGTACATTAGCATCTGTACCACCCCCTACACCCAAACCCTACAGTGGAACACAAGTCTGAGGGGCCACCCAGGCTGTTCCCACACTTGCAGGGCCATACAGGAACCCCTGGATGGAGGAACCCCAGCCCTATGACCCAAAGGCTTAGGCAGGAGTATCTCGTTTTAGGCCTGCCTGGACTACATTGTATGATCTTATGTCAATAAATGAATACGTCAGGGCTTGGGCTCATCAGATAAGAACTCCTGCTGTACCACCATGAGGACCTGAGTTGGATCCCCAAAACTCATGTAAAAGTCAAGCACAGTTGAATGTGTGTGTGTAATCCCAGTGCTGTGAAGGATGGGGACAGACAGGTCACCGGGACTGGCTGGTTGCCAGTGTACCTCCAGGTTCACCATGAGACCCTATCTCAAGGGAATGAAGATGAAAAATCATAGAACAGGACACCCAGAGTCCTCCTCTGGCCTCTGCATATAGACACATCTTCCCCAAAACACACACAACGTCTCTGACTTCTACTAATCTTGCTTAATTTCCCCTCTGTTTTAAGCAGGTGTTAGACTGTAAACATTTTCAACACTCTTACCTGTTAGAAGCATTTTATTTTATTTTATTTTATTTTATTTTATTTTATTTTATTATTTTTAATTTAATTTAATTTAATTTAATTTAATTTTATGTGTTTGCCTGCATGTATGTGTACCACATGTGTGCAGTACCCAGGCATGCCAGAAGAGGGCGTCAGATCCCCTGGGACTAGAGTTACAGATAGTTGTCCAACCACATTTGCGGATGGGGAATGGAACTCAGGTCCTCTCCAAGAGCAGCCAGTGCTCTTAACCACTGAGCCGTCTCTCCAGCCACTCTCAAGCAGTTTTGTTGGTGGTGGTGATGGTGGTAGTGTTGATTTGGTGTGTGTGTGTGTGTGTGTGTGTGTGTGTGTGTGTGTGTGTGTGTGTGTTTTGAAACAAGGTCTCATGTATCCATCCCAGATTGGCCTCCAAATTCACCGTGTAGGTGAGGGGACCTTGAGCTGCCTCTTGAGCACTGGGATTGCCTGTGTACAGCTCACTAATATACTAACAATGCTATGTATGCCCCATCAGACTGTCAAAACTTACCGCCACACCGCCATTCCCAGCACAGCAACACCCCCACTAGTCCCCACCACACCGCCATTCCCAGCACAACAACACCCCCACTAGTCCCCACGACTTCCTTCCTGTGAAACATTTGCCTGTTTCTGGCACCATGAGTTAAGCTGAGACTTTTGTGTCACGCTGATTTTTCTCCTCTAATGTCCTCGGGTTCCCACACTGTGACACAAGCTAGATACCACAGGCTAGATACCACCATCCCTGCCTACAGCTGAATCCCTATAGCTCTTGTAGAAGACACTGTGGGAAATCATAGCTTTGCATTCAGTTACAACAAAAGCTCTGGCAAAACAAGGAAAAATAAGCCAGTTGCAGTCGGGTTTTATCAGAATCAAACATGTTAAGGGGGCTGGAGAGATGGCTCAGTGGTTAAGGCTGTTCCTTCAGAGGACCCAGGTTCAATTCCCAGCTTCCACATGGCAGCTCACAAAACTGTTTGCAACTCCAGCTCCAGGGATCCAATTCCCCTACATGGAAATATATGCAGGCAAAACACCAATGCACATAAAACAAACATAAATAAATCTCTAAAAAATAATTTTAAAGAATCAAACATATTGGAGTCCCTCAAGGGATGCTATGAAGCAAGTGGCAACCACAGCATAGGAGAGGACATGGGCAACTCTCATGTCTGACAGAAGATCTGCATCCGTATCTGATGCCATTACGTTTTTGACAAACTGCTCTATGTGTGTCTTGCAGTTTGGGTCTGTAGGCTCATGTTACATAGAATACTCCCCTTTCTTCCTCTGTTCCCTGTTGTCCTTCCTGTCATCCCTTCAGGCCTCTCAGGTGGTGTTATATTTTACAAATATGGCTGCACAGTGGCTCTCCTCACAAAGCAAAGATGGCTGCACAGCACCATCCCATCTGCCCTCCTCAGTGTATCTTTATACTCTTCCCTTTGGAAATCAACCTGGATGTCTTCCCTTGGTTCTGAGTGAGCCTGTCACTATGGGAAGAAGACAGTGTCATCACTAAAGCAGAGTCATGAGGCCCTGCTGCATCTACCTGGTTTCTCGGGTGTGCTCTATGAGTCAGACTATAAAGTGGGTAAACTTCTGAGACCAGCTTTTTCGTTGGTCTTTTGCATTTACCCAGAGCCCCTCCATTTTTACTGCCTGTGTAGTACTCTATAGCACGGACACTACACACTTTTCTCAACCACACGTCTGTGGAAAGGTGTTTCCAGTCAGAAGTTCGCTCTGAGCATCTGCCTACATTGCTGTGTGTAAAGACGTATTATGGGATAAATGGATCATACAGTGATTGTGTGTTTATGTTTGGTTGTTTGAGACAAGCTCTCACTGTACAGAGCAGACTGACCTGGAATGCATGATCCTCCTGCCTTAGCCTACTGAGTGCCAGGATTTATAGGTCTGTGCCACCATCACTCACCACGTGTTTAATTTTTAAAGCGATTGCCAAATTGTTTCAGAGAGGGGCTATGTACTTTATTTCCCCCAAATTCCTGACTCCTCTTTCTGACTGTGGCTTGGGCTGGGGCAGTAGTCACACCACCACCATGGCATAGCAGGACCTGGTGTACTCAGGCTGCTCCAAAGAGCATCTCAGTGTCATCCACCTAGGTGGCTACTGTTATTATAGGAGGGGTAGCACTAATCCCTAACAATGAAGTAGAAGTGCTGTCCTGAAGAAGAAAACTACCCAAGGCTAGCCCTGGCCTCTCATCTCTCTGTGATCACAGATATGGTTCCTAATCTGGCTTTTTTTAGTAGATTGTTGGGGGGGGAAAGTCCCTGAGATGCCAGGAGTCCCCAGAACACCCCATCTCACCATGGTTTCCCAATTTGACTGAGATGCCTCCTCCTTTACAAGTGTTTTACCCCTCCCAGGCCAGAGAGCCACTAGGAAGTTCAGAAAAATGTCTGTGGTGCCAGAGCATCCAGAGCACCCATGAGAGGCTATTTCTAGGCAGGGATGGACTGTGGGAGGAGGGCTCAGGATGCTGGGCCTTAGATCTCCAGCCATTAACTACCTGGTGCAATGAGAAAAGAGGGAGCCAGGTTGGGGCAGGAGCCTCCATCTGCCTGGACCAGTCTTTGGACTCTGGGGCTGAAAGCAGCCAGCCTATGTCCTGTGGCTCTCTAGGACGCCCCCCACCCCCATCATCTCTAGCTGTGGATGCAGCAACGAGCCTAGAATCTGCCAATCCAGACTCCCTGGGCCCTGCAGCAGTCTCAGGGTTGGCCTGGGGAGGACAGACAGGGGATACCCAGATTGTGGAGCCAGACCACTCTCTTGGCATCCCTTGCCTGAAGGTCAGAAGGTGGCAACGCTCCCCAGCTCCCCAACTGTGCTTCCCACTCTGTGGTGGCTGGGGACAACCCCCGCACTGGGATTGGACGCCAGAGAACCAGGCGGAGCAGGCGGGGACCCCAGAAGACCAGGCTCCCCGCGCGCCCTGCACTCAGACGCTGTTGTCCCAGACAAGAGAACCCAGTGCTGGAGGCCGGCGGGCAGCACGGAGGAGGAGGAGGAGGTGGCGGCGGCACAGCGCAGGCCAGTACAGAGTGGCCACGATGTTTGACAGTTCACAGTACCCCTATAACTGCTTCAATGACGACGCTGACGACTACCCTGCCGGCAGCTCCGACGAGGAAAAGAGGCTCACAAGGCCAGCGTACAGGTGACCCTGGGGGCAGGTTTCAGGGGTCCCATAGGAGCGGTAGAGGTCTGTGTGGCCAGGACCTCATCAGGATTAGGGAGAGGTGGGATTCATTCCTAATGCGGGTCTCTGATGAAGGACTCGGTCCAGCGCACTCTGGAGATAGCCACGGGGCAGGGAGGGGGGTCCTCCAAGTGCTGAGAAGGCTAAAAGTGGGGTCTGGGTAAAAGTAGGGAGCAGAGAGATTATCGAACCACAGCTTCTTCTGTACCCTCAATGCCCCCACTGGAATCCTGGGAATCCAACAGCCCAGGGCAGCTTTAAAGGGTCCCGCAGAGTCTAGAGGGTATCAGAGACTCCAGAGGGCTTCCGGGGCTCCAAAGAATCTCGGGGTTCACAGGGTCTCGGGATTCAGAGGGTCTCGGGTGATCTCTAGTGGGTGAGGGGTTCAGATGGTAAAGTGTGTTGCAAAGGAACCGGGGTGCTTCAGAGGGTCTCGGAGGCTCCAGAGCATCTTTCGGAACTCCAGAGGCTCGGTAGAGACTTCGAGCCAGCCTGTTGAGCTCTAGCGGGTCCGTGGGGCTCCAGTGGATGGAGATTTCATCTGGTCTCAAGGGTTCCAGCCAGTCTCAGGGCAGGTCTGACTTCACCAGCGCTTCTGCGGTTCAGTGCCACCCTGACTGATGCAGTCCCTCTGTCTGGCACCCCTGTCGCAGCTACATCGCTCTCATCGCCATGGCCATCCAACAGAGCCCCGCGGGTCGTGTGACCCTGTCCGGCATCTACGACTTTATCATGCGCAAGTTCCCCTATTACCGCGCCAACCAGCGCGCCTGGCAGAACTCCATCCGCCACAACCTGTCGCTCAACAGCTGCTTCGTCAAGGTGAGCCCCTCTCCCGCCCGCTGCGCACACTGGATCCCCGAGTGTCCCCAGTCATCCCTGGTGGCCGGCAGAGGGGCGGGGGTAGCCTTTTGGTGTCACCAAAGTTCCTTTCTAGCAAATTCCCGCTGCCCCCCCCCCCTCGACCCCCCCCCCCCCCCGCACACACTTGCCTGAGGCGCGTCCTACCCCGGGTCTGGGGACACAAGCTGAACCTCACACTCCCGCAGGTGCCACGGACCGAGGGCCACGACAAGGGCAAAGGCAACTACTGGACGTTCGCAGGCGGCTGCGAGTCCCTCCTGGACCTTTTTGAGAACGGGAACTTCCGTCGGCGACGAAGGCGACGCGGCCCCAGGCGCGAGGAGGCACCAGGTTCCCTCCAGCCAGCAGCGGGCGGGCCCCCGGGCCCCGACGGCACGCAAGCCCCAGATCGCGAGGCCCAGGCCAGCCCTGCGACACACAGAGACATTAAATTCAGCATTGACTACATCCTATCTTCCCCGGACCCTTTCCCAGCTCTCAGATCGTCCTGTCACTCACAGGAAGCCAGGTACCCGGCTCTGGAGCCCCAGCAAGTGAGCTTCCAGTTTTGGGCAGCATGAGGTGGCCTCTGGGTCTCTGCCCCAGTGGCTGCTACAGCCAGTTGAGGACTCGGACCTGATTCTCCCCTGAAGGCAGGACTTGAACCAGGCATCTTGAATCAAGAACTTGGACATTACTACATCTGCATACTTGTTCCCAGACTGTCCCTGGGGGGGGACTCAGCCCTTCATTTGGAGAGATCTGGAGACCTTCTTATGAAAGGTATTTATGGTGATGTTGTGACTTTATAAAGAATAAAAACAGTTCTCTCGCAGGAAAACCTGGCTCAAATTCAGCCCCACTTCAGGATTTGCCGTCGGAACACTGAACCCCCTACATCAAGCAGCAAAATCGCCCTAGGCTCCTCAGAATCAAGTAGCAGTTTGTCCTCAGTCATGTGACAGATGGCTTTGTAGACACCCCCATCCCAAAGTTAAAGTGTGCTCAGTAACTTTTTTGTGAAGCTGGTGAAGGCGTTCCCTGCAGCTAAAAATAATGAGGTCTAGAGCAGTGAAGACGGATGTTAATCTATCCTGTAACTGTTACCTACCCCAAGGCTTCCAATGATGGCAAGCGATGGGGGACATAGCCAGAAGTATCCTGTGTTCTCAGCAGAAAGGTGCCTCCCAGACCAGGTATGATGACACAGGCTTGTCATCCCAACACTTAGGAGGCTGAAGCAGGAGGATTACAAGTTCAAGGCCTGTCTGGGCAAAATTAGTTAGCTATTGCTTCAAAATAAAAAGAAATCTAAGAAAAAAGCAGTATGTTTTCTGTACAGGGACGAGAAAAGGAAGAACGGAGAGGGAGTGACTGGGGAAGGGAACTTTATCCTGACTCTACTCCATCCCTACCAGCTTCCTTGCGGGCAGGGACTAAGGGTACCCGCTGCACGGTGAGGCGCTCAAGACCGGAGCGGAGGCACACTCCTTGAGACATGTAAAAGATTTTATTACCATTGAGACGGGCTGTTTAAGAAACACAATTAGGCACAGTGAAACTATATCCCCACTGTTCCCATTTTCACCACACCACCCCCTTATTTTGCAGCGTTAACTGTTTGCTGTGACTTAATTTGAGCATGTAGTAATCTGATGTGCTCTGTGATTAGTCCTTTGAAAGACAAGATGGCTCCCCAACAAGTCTGGCTGTGTCAGTTGAGAATTCTGATTAGAAATGGGCCACGGAAAAAGGAAGGTGGGCAGAAGCAGGATAGAGTCACAGGAGAGATCTCGTAGGCCTAGCCACCATTCTGGGCTGAGGGAGTAGTCTCTTTGTTCCAATGCCTTATCCATAGAGTCTTTACTGACTGGGGAAAATGAAAGAGGCTCTGGGGCCCTACTGCAGGTCTCCTGTAAGGCAGCATGGGTGCTTTCTGCCCTCCAGACTGGCTGAGCACAGCCTTTACCTAGAAGCTGTTCCCACTCCAGTCCAGCGAGAGGAGAGGGAGCCCTTTTCCACAGCACTTTGCAAAGGTGCAGATTCGCTCTCCTGGGAAAGCCACCTCCATGTTTCCAGAACTCTGATGCGCTCACCAAAACACCCAAGGATGCACACAGGCTTTGCCGTGGCCAGGCATAACAGTCACCCAGCTTGCTCATGCTGGCTCCCTCCTCTGCCCTGGCTTGTCTGGGCTGTCAGGATAGTGTGCATGTGTGTGTGTATGTGTGTGTGTGTATGCGTGTATGTGGATACATGTGAATGCACACACAACATGCACATGCACTGAGGTCCTGCATCTGTCTGTGTCCTTGTTTTGTAAATCAATCTGTCCATCAGGTATGCTAAAAGCATTGATTCAGTCACACCGGGTCTACTTAGACTGCTCACACCACAGACAGTGCACACATCAGAGGTAGCTCAGTGACCAAAGATATATTTTTTTCTTCTGCTACCAACTGAGCAAACAAAATTTGTCTTTGATCTTTTGGATGCTTGCTTGCTTCCTACCGTTTGTTCTCATTAGCAAAGTCTGATTTGAAACAGGAGAAGCCCCTTTCCCTGAACAAGACAGGGGGCCTTAAGGAGACTCTGTACACAGCTTCACTGCCAAAAGCCATCTCCACAACCACGGAAGGGAGAGGTGAAAACCGGGGCTAGGTGAGGCCGGTGTACCTTGAGGTTTGGCGGTCACTTTGTAGAGGCTATCAATCATATTCTTAGAAGCAAAGGGACATTTCCAGTTTGCCAGAGTGTGATATCTCACAACGTCAGGAGTGAGTGGCATTTAATACCAATAACATAACAGGGGTGAGGGCTGGCCGTGACCTATTCAAATGTCGCTGCCACCGTGCAAACTCGCCCAACGTGATTATAATTAAATACTTTATGCCGCTCTTGCAAATCCGCAGATTGATCATCGATACGTACATTACCAGCGCATTACCCCGAGCAGATGTCTGCCACGCACGTGTCACGGATCAGTAGGTTTCCATTAACAAAGTTGGGAGGTGTTGCCAAGTGCAAGTTTGGGGGAAAATGTGTGTGAGTTACCACAGTCCCAACCAAAGTTCCTGAGCTGGGCTGCAAATCTCTGTAGCCTCAGAAGAAAGCAGAGGGAGTACAGCCAGCTTCAGAGGGCAGACCGCCTAGATCAAGCTGTGGCTCTCTATGTGGGATCTGGTGGGAGGTCCAGCAGCCTTCCTAGCTGGCAGCAAAAGACAGCTGTTTCCCAGGGCAAGCCAGAATACATCTCTAGGTTCCTCTGCCCATCGAGTGCAGCCTGCCTCCTGGAAGCTGTTGACCAGGCAATGTAGCAAACACTCCTTGCTGGCATTGCCACCGTGGGCCACAGGGGCACAGACACTGTCGAAAGCTGAGGCCCTGAGAAAAGGCATGCCTATGGGAGACCAGCCCAAGGTAGAGAATTTGGGGCTTACAGAGTAAATCAGATAGCAAATACAGCCTCAGGGAGACACACAAATAGATTCCAGCTTGCCCCAGGCCAGACTGGCCCTTCTTTGACCTTGGGACTGAAGCTATTTTATTTTATTTTATTTTATTTTATTTTATTTTATTTTATTTTATTTTATTTTATTTTATTTTGTTTTATTTTATTTTCACCAATCTGTCCCTCCTGACATCCTGGCTTCCATGTTTCAACATCCGTCCATATCTGCACTGTCGGTGCCTGGTACTGAGATGAAGGGATGTGGAGTGGCTGCAACCTGAACTGAGGACTGAGTAGTTTCCCCTTTGATCTCTTGGATACTTCACTGCCTTGAAGCCACTTCTGTTCCTCAGAGAAGCTACCTTGCAGTATCCCCAGGGCGTCTGAGGCAGACAGGGAGACGAAGGTGTTTTCCTCTGTCGTCTGTCTGTAGCTCTATTCCAACTTTTTGGAATAGTCTCCCATTATAAATGCACTCCTATTTCCAGTGGCTGTCTGCTCTCGGGTTTCCCGTACTCCCACCGCCACCCCACCCCACCCAACCACCACCACAGTTTCCTGACCAAAGCCAGGTTATCTCCCACCTTCTGAATTATGACACTATAAGGAAATCTCTCTGCCCCCAGAGCAGGCCTGGGCTGTGAGGTCTAGACCAGAGTGTGCTTGTCTCAAATCCAGGGTCCCAGAAGGTCTCAACACACAGTCTAAGCTTAGAACACAGGCTGGAGCTTATGTCTCTCAAAAGTATAAAAAATGAATATAGGTATCATGGGACCCATGGCAGTTCTGTCTCTTCCAATGCCCACGTCCATCTTTGTCTGACCCCTACCACTGGCTCTACCTGGGCAGTTTCCAGACAGTCCTCTAGGTAGGTTCTGTTGAAATCTGCCCCATGCAGGGTGTTTACTGACTCAAATCTGAGAAATCCATTTCTGCAGTTTGGAGTTTTGGCCTTTGAGCAGATGTTGGTGTACATTCCCTGGACAGCCAATCTATGTCTCCTAATTTGTGTGAGCCATCAAAGGTCTCATGGGGAACAGAGAAGGCAGTGCCTGGACTGGAGAGGCTGAAGGTGTCCCTCCTTATCATGCTACAGGATCTGTAGGAAAGCTACTGTAGAATAAGGCCATCGGCTCAGGTGCATGGTGACAGGGCCACCCTTGCACAGTAGAATTGGGGTGCTGGGAAGCTATCCTTTGCAGCACTGGGGGCACTCAGGTTGGGAGAAGGAGAAGTGAAAGGATGTCAGTCATCCACAGGAGCCTGGAAGCCCCATCACGTGGTCCAAGGACAGGCAGACAGGCTTCGCTGTCACAGCAGCAAAATCCAGCATGTACCAAATTTTCTTTCTGCCTGCCGCTGCTCTGAGCAACTCATCTCAAGGGTGCCAGTAACCTGGGGTTATAAATACTGTCTGCTGAGCTGGAGAAACGGCTCAAGGGTTAACAGCATGTACTGTTCTTCTAGAGGACCTGAGTTCGGTTCCCAGCATCCACATCCACACAGCCACCTATAACTCTAGTTCCAGGAGACGCATCACCTTCCTCTGACCTCCACGGACACCTGTATTGTATATCCACACACAGAGAACATGTTTTTATATAATTAACAGTAAAATTAAATCTAAGGTAGGGCTTGGTGGTATAAAACATGAATCTCGACACTTGGGAAGCAGAGGCAGGTGGATCTCTGTGAGTTCCATGTCAGCCTAGAGTACATAGTGAATTCCAGGCTAACAAGGGCTGCATAGTAAAATCTTATCTCCAAGCCGGGCAGTGGTGGCGCACACCTTTAATCCCAGAACTTGGGAGGCAGAGGCAGGCGGATTTCTGAGTTCGAGGCCAGTCTGCTCTACAGAGTGAGTTCCAGGACAGTCAGGGCTACACAGAGAAACCCTTTCTCGAAAAACAAAACAAAACAGAAAATCTTATCTCAAAAGCATAACAAAACAAAAACCTGTCTTGATGGCTCGACAGGTAGGGTGCTTGCCACCAAGCCTGGCTACCTGCACCGCATCTCCAGAAACCACACAGAAGGAAAATACCAATGTCTGAATGCTGTTCCTTGACATCCATGTTCTCTGTGACATACGTGTAGCCTCACACATCTACCCAAATACGTGCAATCACACAAAATAAATAAATGCAATATTTTTTAAAGACATGCTATCTACTATCTGAATTACTGTTCTGAGGATAAGATGACCTGGAACAGCCCAGAACCCCTACTGTGGCTCAGTTACCTGATCTACTGATGTTGACAGGGGTCTCTTCTAGAGGGACATCACCAGTGACCAACCACTTTCTCAGGAGGAGTTACATCAAAGAAAGAAAGAGAGAGAGAGAGAGAGAGAGAAAGAAAGAAAGAAAGAAAGAAAGAAAGAAAGAAAGAAAGAAAAAAAGAGAGAGAAACAGGGGAAGGAAAAAAAACAGAGGGGGGGGGAAGGTAGGAAAAGGGAGAAAGGGGGAGAGAAGGGAGGAGAGGAAAAGAGAGGAGAGGAGGGAAGGGGAAGGGAGGGAAGGACTTGTCCCTTTGCCTGTGATGTGACGTTTTGTTGTTGTTGTCCAAACAAACTAACAATCTGTGAACAGTTACAAAATTACATTTTCATTTTCATTCTGCACAAAATGCCAGTCATATCCTGGGCACAAAGTGCCTGGTCCTCACGCTCCACTGTGCAGGAGGGACAGTCCCCAAACCAGTGCAGAGCTTGTGAGGCCCAACAGAAATTAACAGGATCTTGTATGCACCAGTACAATTACATTCCGGCCAGCTTTAGGCGACTTCAAGCCTAGGTTCCAAATAAGATGTGCGTTCACTGAACTGAAACACGGGTATTAGATTTATAATAAACACAGAGAGAGGTCACATGGCACTGCCATTTCTCAAGAGGAAAGGAAATTAAATGGGAATGTCAGGACTTTATTCCGCTTGGCCTTGTGCTCTGTGTTGAATCCAGGTGACAAAGAAGAGCCATCAGCCAAGGGTGATGCAGCCACACCCACCTTCACCCAGCTTGGAGCACCTGCCATGTCCTGGGCTCTGTCACTGGCACTCTCCTTCTAGTACAGGCTGGCCTCTCACTTGAAATAATTCCGTCTCTGTCTCCAGAGTATTGATGTCACAATTGGCTTTACATTTTCTTTTGAGACAGAGGTGGTTTTGAACCAGAGACCATCCTGCCTCTGCCTCCCAGATGCTCACAGTACAGGTGTGCACCGCCATGCCCAACTTCAGGCTCTTTCTGTGTCCTCCTGCCCCAACCTGACTTAGGATGGAATCTAGAGCATTGCACCTGCTAGGCAAGTATGGTGACATTGAGCTGAGTCCCCAACTCCCAGGCTTTCTCTGTAAGTGTCAGCGGGATCCAAGGAACAAGGGATGTGCGACCGTCCTCCTGGGCCTCTTGCAATCCCTGGACTGGTGAGAGGGGCCCCACTGAGGACTCCTCTGCCCTCCAGGGCACATCTGCTTCAAGACATGCATGGTTGTGGCAGGAAGAAACTGGGTAGCTTTGCTCCCCCAGCTGGAAGTTGGACAAGCAAAACAGTTCTTTCCTGACCAGGGTGACCTCTGAACGTAGGAGGCAGGGGCATCAGCTGTGACTCTGTACAAAACAAGGAATGGCTGAGCCTTGAGTGGAAGCCACTGGAAGAAAGGCTGGGCAACTAGATGCAGGGGTGGCGGTGGGGGTCACTGCAGGGACCTGAGAGCTCCAGCAAGGAGCCCAGAAAACCTTGCTAGCCTTTGCCTCTCTGGAAGGTCCCCTGAAACAACAAAAGCCAGTCTGCGGGCAGCATTAGCCAGGAGGAGATCAGGCTCCTTGTATGGGGTTCATCAGGAGAGTTGACTTACCCAGCACCCTGAGTGAATGTTCTCCTCAGACAGGCGAAGCTGAGGCTTATGGAGATTAGTCAGGCCTCCATGTTCCCAGTCTAGCTGCATCCAAGCAGAAGAAAAAGATCTATGCTTTCTCCCACCCAGGCTGCCAATTCCACCTGTCCCCTGTAACTGCCGTTTCTTTTGTAACGGCCGTCGGGTTCTGCTACTTTGTAAAGGCCGGCCAGTTCTGCTGCTCCAGTCGGCAGGTCAGGGTCTAGCAAGAGAGAGTGGGGACGGAGGAAGGGGAAAAAAGGGGCGAGAGACGCAAAAGATAGATACAAGACAGAGTCCGGTGGCGTCTCTTCAAGTCTCTTCTTTATTCTCCTCTCTTCTTACTATATTCTCACTCCTTCAGTCTCCTGACACCTCTCACTTTCTCACTCCTTCCTCTACTTCCTACTTCCTACTACCTCCTACTACTTACTACCTCCTACTTTCTACCTCCTACTCCTCACTCCTCTACTCCTCTACTCCCCTATAGAAGGGAAATCCTGGGTATTTATACCCTTTACCACGTGACTTGCCCTCGTGGACAATCTCAACTGAAGCCACTACGTCACGTGCCTTGTAGCCATGGATACCAGGAGCACCTGGCAGCTGGGGGCACTAAACAGTGTAACAAGATGTTTATCAGAGTGCGCTCAGCTATTGCAGGCTGTTGAAACAAGTCTCTTGTCAGGGTATATGGCTCGAGATGGCTGTAAAGATGATAGCCACTTTCGGCTAAGAGTCGGCTCCCAACAGTCCCCAGCCAGTTTCCTGGGCTCAGAAGCTCTCACAGTAATAATGCCTGAGTACAGATAGACTCAGCTAGCCAGGGGACTGTGGCCAGCTGAAGTACAAGGGCAGGCTGAGTGGGTATGTGCCCTCAGCAAAAGCGCACAGGGTGCAGATTCATGTACCTGTGCACTGATACAAACATACAGGTCTATACGCTTGGACACATACACAAGAGTAGAAGTATACACATGTGCACACAGAAACACACAGCTATGCTCTGTCCTGCCCCAGGACACAGAGGCCTGGGCACAGAATGACGTGTCCCTGCACTTAAAAGCCACAGGGGTATTTATGAAGCCAAGGAGAGGAGGAAGGCATTACAATGAGAGATTACATGTGTGAGGCAGGAAGAGAAACAGCATACACCTATACACACACATGCACATCATGTACCTGCAGCCATGTGTACACACACACACACACACGCAACACATATGATCACAGACCAGAGGCCCAGTGTGTTTGAAATACGTATGACAAAGTAAGGATGGCAGCCTGGCCATCAGGAGAGGGTAGCGTCTGCTCCAGGGTAGGCTGCTGGCTCTCTCTGACCTGCTGCTGTCACGCCTCCTGCCTCACACATGTAATGCCTTTCTCCTCTGCTTGGCCTCATAAACACCCCTGTGGCTTTTAAGTGTGGGAACACATCGTTCTGAGCCCAGGCCTCTGTGGCCTGGGGCAGGGCAGAGCTGGCAGCCCAGGCAGGACAGTGAAGAGCAACAGCATTGAGCGGTGAGCAATGAGACACTTCATGGCCTCCATAGGTATGGAGACCTGCCCCAGGGGCTTGTGGATCCAGGTGAGTGGTTTGCACAGTTCACATTGGCTCTAGGGTCCCAGTCACACGGCACACAGGCTAAGAGAAGAGCTACCCAGAAACAAACATCCCAGCTCCCACATCCTTGCCATCCACACTTCCTGGACCTAGGTCTGTCCCAACACAGGGTAGGTGCTGGAACGTGCTTTCCCTCAAAAGCCCTGGGCTTGCAGATGTGGGTCAGTGTTCCCAGACACGAAGGCAGAACAAGCCACATGTGTTCAGAGCTTCCGAGACGTCTGGAATGATTTCTCAGCTTTCTGTTTAGATAAACTGACTGGGACAGATGTTGGCCTAGAATCTCTAGGCTCCAGCTGTGCCCTGCCAGCTCATGTCCCCCTGTCCACAGAGGCCCTTGAGATAGGGATTGGCCTAAGATTAGGTCAGGAGAGCTAGTGGCAAGGCTGTGGCAAGGTCCAGTCCTGTCCAAGGCTAGAACAGGAGTCATGCTCTCCCTGTGAGTGCCCCCTTAGCTTCCTAGGGAGGCCTGCTTTCCACTCCCAGCTCCCAGTCAGAATGAGGAGCCCCATCTGCTCCCACAAACTTCAGTTCACCTAAATATATCCTCAGCTCTTGAAGCACGTGAAATTTTCAGCTCTGGTTCTAAGCCAAAAGGGAGGCAGAACTGTCCCCATACTGCCAGTGAGGAACCTGAGATCTGTCTGTCCGGCTCCTGTGACAACCTTCCCAGGCCAGCTTCACCCATCTTCATTCTTCCCTGGTACATGACCACCCTGATTGATCTGTCATGCCCTCTGCACTCCCACCCACACAGATTGGTTTAAGATGATCACATGGCCTAATAGTCACATGACCCCCAAAGCTATGACTAGACCCCAGCCCTACGGCTTCCACTGTAAGGGTAAGGAAGGAGGATTTTCTACTGGGTGGATTAGGGTCTGGAACTACACAAGGAAAGCTTATGAGAAAATGGCCAGGGTGGAACTAGATGCTAGATGGGGTGATGTAAACACCTTGATCCAGCCATGCCTGAAGGTAGAATTCTTCTCCAGCTATCTGCAGGGATTAATTTAAAGGAGTGCACCACCTCACGAAGCTATGTTTGTTTGTTTTTACATAAAATCTTGAGGGAATACTTGATATTTCAAGATACAGAAGTAACTTCAATATTTTTCAGAGTTGGTCAGTATTTTGATTTTATGGTCATCTTTGCTGATGACAGTGAATCACGTACATATGAAGCAGTAGTGACAGAAGTCTGTTGAGGGCCATTTTAGAAACTGTTACATGGTCAGTCTTAATCCCAAGCCAAAATTCACTGAGTGTATTTGGTTTTACATGGGACTCAGGTCATCGACTCAAATGGGAGTTTTAAAAATCAAAAATGCTAATACAAACTAACCCAAAGATATGCTAAACTGATACTTGCACCCAAGGAATGATGGGAAGAAAACATTAAAAGTCTCTTCTGTGATTAAATCATTACATTCTTGCAGAAGACTGTACAGGTCCTTAAAACTCTGCACGTAAGAGTCCAGAGCCTGGGCTGGAGGGATGGCTCAGAGGTCAAGAGGGCTCGGGTCCGTTTCCAGCACTCACATGTTGACGGACAGTTATCCTCAACCCCACTTCCCGGGGATCCAACAGACACATACATGCACGATGGCAAAACATCCATGTACCTACAACAAAACAAAGACACCAAAAATTAAAAGAAAAGGAGTCTAGCATTCGTCTCAGGGTGTGCTCATTGTGTTGTGTCATGAATGGCTTGTGTGGTACAGAGAACATGCTGTGTGGCGTCAAAGGCTGCTGGGAAATTGCTCCATACAACAGGGGCAAAAGTGGTCGGACACGGTGAGATTCCCAGTGTGTTTGATTTTGAGTTAACTGTGGGTCACTGTACAGTGCCTATTCCAAACTCTTCCTTCTTACCAAAGTTTGTGGGGACCCTCCCCCCGCCATCTTTTGCTACTTTGTGGGTTCTTCTCTCTTCCACCCTTCTCCAACCTTTTTCTACCCTTTCAACCCCTAACACTAGATAACAGAGAAAAAAAAGATAGAAAAGAAAGGGAAGAGGAGATCCCTGAACAAAGTCAGAGGTTGGAAAGGGGGCGACATTATCATCAGACTACTTCCTGTTGATTAGAGACATCAAGTTCCTTGGGACAAGTTTGATCTTTGTCATCAGGATATCTAATTTCTTCTTCTTGCTGTTTCTTCTCTGCATGTGATTATTTAACACACCACAGCCACCAACCATCGATGCCCACTCCATCCCCACCCCCACCTCTTAAGGCCCTAGTGTTTATAGACCCTCTGAAAAGTCCCCAGAATTCTCAATGTCACACAAGCGCAAAACGATCTGCAGCTGGCAAAATTTCGCCCCTGCTAGAGCACGAGGCAAAGCATTATCCACTGCTGTGGGCGGTCTGAAGCAGCCCACATCCCACAGCTGGGACTAAAACAAAAACATATTCTTATAATATTTCTGTGGTTTTTTTTTTAAGAAACCAAAACTCCAAAATTCCTACCCTATTACTGCATATGGTGGCACAACCTACAGCTTTGTAACCAGGGGTTCTTATGCAAAAGTTTCAATATTTGCCTAATGATGGTCAGCGCTTTGGCCAGAAAGACGTCTTCAGTGGAGGATCTATGGCCCACACAATTATACAAATACCAGAGATCCAGATCAAGGTGGTGTTAGATCAATATTTGTCCAAATCAAGGTGGTGTTGGAAATGAGGCCTATGGACCATGAAATCAAAATTCCATGGAATGACACAACACCCACCCTTGGGTGCTGAGGTGTCCCTCCAAGGCTTCTCACACACAATTCAGTTTGGGTCCCTGGCCTCTCTCTGCTAAAATAGTTGTGACAGAGTGTGACCTTCGTGGAGCCTTGGATGCCAGCACCTACCACATACCAGGGACTTGGGTACATGTGGGGGCACGTGCCCACACAGGCAGGGCTGAGGGTGCACACGGCGAGTGTGGGTGTGGCTTGCACAGGTGACTGATGATAGGGGTGGGATCTAAGATGCACGCTGCTCTGGAGATGTCAGGAATGCTGGGGTCTTAGGAACCCCAACCATGGCTTTAGTGTGCACAGTTGTGATCCTCTGTCTGTCAGCTTTCCGGCTGCTGATGTGCCCCCAAATAGAGACAGTTTCTTCAATCTTCTCCATTCCAAGGCGTAAGCTAAATCCCTGTAGTTCTCAACCTATGGATCACAACTCCTCTGGGGTGGTCGAACAACCTTTTCACAGGAATCACATATCAGATGTTTGCATTATGATTAATAACAGTAGCAAAATTACAATTGAAGTAGCAATGAAACTAATTACATGGTCGGGGGTCACCGCAACATTAGGATCTGTATAAAAGGTCAAAGCATTAGGAAGGTTGAGAACCACTGGTATATTTCTCTGGCCACAGCACTGACCATCATTAGGCAAATACTGAAACTTTAGAATAAACATCCCTGATCATAAAGCTGGAGTTTGTGACACCATATACTGTTGAGTCAGTGATACAGGGAGGTCCCCACAAACTTTGATAACAAGGAAGACTTTGGAATAGTCACTGTACAGTGACCCACAATTAACTCTAAATCAAGCACACTGGGAACCTCAGAGTGTCTGACAGCTCTTGTCCCGGTTGTATGGAGCAACAATACAACCTCCATAGCCCCCCCCCCAGAGTCTCCCAAGGAGGCACTGCCCACAATACTTGACTTCAAGCTTCCCCTAGCTGGCCTGAGTCACCCTGTAAGTTCCTGTCCTTGAGGCTCCTCTCAGCAGGGGTGTTGTAGGAGAGCACGGGAGGGCCTGGAGCTGCTACCCCGCTTGGCTGACAGCCATCAGTGCTTGGCGCTCGCTGTAAAGGTTAATACATAAATCACAGGGAAATGTCAGGCGGCTTTTAACACTGATTGAGATGTAATTTGGGGTGGGGGCTGTCCGAGGGGCTCACCCACATGGATCCACAGCAGCCTACAAAAGAAATTATTGTTTGTTCATTTATGGTCCATAATCACATCAGAATTGATGGTCCTCCTCTCTGGACGGAGCTGCTCGGTGCATGCCAGGGATAGGTTTATAGAGGGATGCTGGGGCTGGAGGCAGTTGGTACTGACAGGCACAGCATCTGGACCCCAGAGAACTTTCCGAGTGCCCCAGGGAGAACAGCTTGTCCACAGGCATCCTTTAGGCTGAGCTCAGCTCACACGACAAGGCAGACTCAGGCCAAACTGGGCTTGCCAGGACAAAACCTCAGACACAGTCCCCTTTCTGGGTCACATCAGAGGCTCCACATGGGCCCAGGACCTCACCCCACATCGACAGCCAATGCTGCTTCCACCTGGGAGTGTGGCTCCCCAACACTAGGATTTAGAAGGCTCCAGGAATTTCCTTGTGAAGAGTATAAAAAAAAACTTCGCATGAACCCTAATGAGTCTATACACATGGCTCCATACATGTGTGCTTAATGTGTCAATATGCTGAAGGCACATATATGAATATATATGTAGCCAGGGTGGATCATTGGGTAAAGCATCTGCCACACAAGCACAAGGACCTGAGTACAATCCCCAGAACCTATACAAACATCCAGGTATGACAGTACA